>NC_079223.1:23255049-23267549 GCF_029633865.1 Lampris incognitus | reverse complement strand
CCTTCCTGGGCCCTGTAGAGACCAAAGCCCCATTTAAGGGGATGGGTCAACACTGAGGTTTGGAAATGTTTTAAAGCACCCCTTCAATGAGATCAACTCAAAAATCAACTTTTTGGCTCAGTAACAAACATCTTTAAGAAGTACTATATGTTTATCATCATAGTTCCATCTTCAGTCAAAAATGGGTTTAGTTTGCAAGCAAAGATCCATGGGCACAGCAGTATATATTTAAGTTGATGAGATGCAAAAACATGTTTTCTTGTTTGATCAAAGTAGGTGACAATGCTTTTGCAGTAATTTGCTATGTGAAATTCTACTTGAAACCTGATCTTAGTTGTTCAGCAATTCAATGCAATCAAGATAAACATTTCATATGGAAAGGTATCAGATACACATATTTTCTAACAACTGCCATTTTCAGGTGTGTTCAAGAGATATTCAGAGTAGTTAGCTGAGGACTGTGAATGCAAGGCAAGTTTTTTTGGGGGGTGACGCATCAAACAAAAACAACTCAATTGATCCACCTTCTGGGTTTTTAATGCACAAATCTGAGGATTGCATGTGTGTGTTCTACAAATGGAAATCATCCAAATGAAGCAGGACATGTGAAAGTGGCTTCTCAATCTTCTCCAGCTACCTCAGAAACAGATCTGAAGCAACCTAGCTAGCTTGCTACTGGTGTTCTGCATTGTTCTGATAAATGCAATGCATTGCTGGACTGACCTGAGGACTGTAGGAAGCTGATGTCTTTAGCGTCATAGTCAAAGTCAACAGGAATCATTTTTTTATGCTTATTGGGCCATAGGAACCAATGATCTGCTCACTGACCTTGTGCATTAAACACAAACAAAATATTTAACTTGTTTTGGGATGTCAAAGTAGGGGTGCTTTGAGAACCACTTCCTGGGTCAAAATTTAATCAAGTCAGGTGACATTGGCATAGAAAAAGGGGTGGAGCTTGGCTTGGTTACCTGACTACTACTTACCACTGCTGCTGCTGTTGATGTAATGGTTGTTGTCAATGGTAACCTGTGGCAGCCAGCCCTTTGACCCCTCTTCCTCCTCACCATTGTTCCATCCTGTATCCGATGATGACTTGCAGGAGCTGAGGGAGATCCACAGCCGGCAGCAGAGACAGAGGCACAAGGAGTTGGAGGCAGACACACATGCACTGACACATACACACTCACACACACACACATCGGGCGAGAGGAGGTCTGCTGAACTGCAGGAGAGTAGGTAAGGCTTAGAGGGGGGCTGTTCAGAAGCATAATCATCAGGATGCTTTTACTCCTGTGATATGAATTATTACTTTACATAAACATATCAATTTCATGGCTATTTACACAAGAACACGTTCAGTTAAACAGTTCATGTCTTCGACAGTTGTAGGTAAAAAATGCTGTTAAAATTCTTTGAATTTAAATGGTAGTATAGTTTTAGTTTATATTGATGTCACTTTTTATTTGCAATATTCAGAACAAAAATAAATTATAAGATGGTTTGAGAGAGAGTGCATTGTGTATGGGTATAGAGTGCACGTGAAATTCAGAAATGTGTGTGTGTGTGTGTGTGTGTGTGTGTGCGTGCGTGTGTGTGTGCGCGCGTGTATGTGTGTGTGTGTGTGTGTGTGTGTGTGTGTGTGTGTGTGTGTGTGTGTGTGTGTGTGTGTGTGTGCGCGCGCGCGCGTGCGTGCGCGTCTCTCCCAGGTTGTCATCAGAGGAGGGCGATGCCTGGCGAGAGGACGGGGGGAGCTCTGGCCCCAAAGCTCCCAGCCCTGCATCTAGCTCTACCTACCAGGCTTGGCTGAACAGAGTGACCCTGGATGCGGAAGAGAGAACTAGAAGAGGGCTGGAGGAGGAGGACGAGGGCAGAAAGAGAGTGGCAGGGGCAGAGGAGAAGGACGAGGAGGGCAGAGGCAAGAAGGACATGCAGGAGAAACTAAACAAGCTGTTTAGTCAGCAGGCTGACCCCTGGGCTTCAACAGGTATATTCCACTTATGTGTGTGTTTTTTGCACATTTGTATGTGTGTATCATTGCATTTAAAAGAGAGAGTAAAAATAAGCGATATCAGAGTCCTTGCTGTTCAGGCCTCAGGTTGTAAATGAAACTATGTATGAGGCCATCAGTAGCCTCTTTTCCTCACCGAAAGTGGGAGTTGTAAGTATATGGACTCCTGCTCCTTTTCCAGGGAGCTAGAGGTATTTAAAGTAATAAAGACAGAAAACCATTGCTGTGAAGAGATGTCCCTGGTGGACGAGACATACAATTTTGTGTGATTTGCAGGGCAGTGATTGCAAGGTTTGACCAGGAGAAGACGTGACTGTGGCATCCTGTACAGTTCTTTGTCTCTATTCTGTTTTTGCGTTTTATAGGTACAGAAGGGAAGACTCCACCATCCAGTGTGTTCGACCAGAAGGCCTCCGTTAGCAGCCTTGACCAACAACAACAACAACAGCAGTCAGTGAAGGTGGTCTACTACAGGGCTCTATATCCCTTTGATGCTCGCAGCCACGATGAGATCAGCATTGCTCCTGGAGACATAGTCATGGTATGTCATACACGAACATTGTAGATATGTATCTTTTATTTATGTCCCCATTGCTACAAAGTAATACAAAATTCCAAGGACACAAATGAACATATTAGCACATGCAAACGAATTACATCCCCTCTGCAAAATCAAAATACTTGCTGTCGTAAAACCAAACCCAAACCCTATTTTGAGTCACCCTTGAAAATAGGAGTTATGTGAAGGCCTTTTCTTTCAAGTTAGTTTTTTTTTGTGGTCGTCTATATTGACTGTGTTGTTAGAGCAACTTTATTTTGCAAAACGTTTCTCTAACCCTCTTCCAGGGTCTTCTTAGAGTTCATCTAGGAATAGTGGTGACCATGTAGTAGTCTACAATTTTACATCAAGCTACATTGATAAAGGCATTTAGTGCAGCTCGGACCCTGTCAAACCAAGTGTTCTCAAAACCAATGTTGCCTGTTTGTAGAGGGCAACCGAACTAACTATTTTTGTTTACTGGCCCCAGTGGCTTGTAAATCTCAAACTCACCAGTCAGTGGCTGTTTTGGTTGTTAGCTTCTACTATTCTATGTTTCACTTCATGTGCGCGAGTACATGAGGTGAAATGACAAAGTGTTCCTGATTCCTATATAGTATAGTATAGTATAGTATAGTATAGGATCTAAAATGCTGACATAGAGGATGCACAACCATGTGTTTTAAGAAGCTAGCAAAACTTCACTAAACCAGAAGGATATCACACTGAAATCTTCAGTTACTTTTTCTGTCCTTGTGTGTGTGTGTTTGTGTGTGCACGTGTGTGTGCGTGTGTATTTTAGCTGTAACTCCTCTATGTGGAGTGTATATCTTTTATGTATTTGTTTGTATCCATTTATATGGCTGAACGTATGGTACTTCTTTGTATGCGAGCGTGTGTGTGTGTGTGTGCGCGCGCATGCGCGCGCGCCTGTGTGTGTAATGACTGTTTCCTCTCTCCTCTGCTGTCCAAATTGAAGGTGAAGGGGGAGTGGGTAAGTTATACCCCCCGCCCACTGTGATACCTCCACCAATCATGTAATAAAACCACCCATTTGAACACCCGTAATTTGTCCATCCCATGTCATGTCCATGGCTCTTTACCAGTGATTGCTTTTGTGTTTTTGTTTTTTTATCAGTTATTTGTGTGACCAAGCCATGTTGTGAGTTTGTGAAACTGTAAGTTTGAGGCAAAGCAATGATGAATAAGAAAGGCACTACTCAGTCTCCTAGGGTAAATAAAAGGTTGACTCTATTGAAGGTTTTATGAAGGTATTTTGTAAGGTGTGTTGCAAAGCTCAAATCCACACCTCTATTTTTGGAATTCATGTGTCATGATTTCTAATTTGTGAAGAAAATGTGACGAGGGCGCCATATTTAATTTGTGGTACAAGCAGCAACATCTCTGTGCAAAGATATACTTAGATATTTCAATAAGAACGACTTGGTCATTTTGTAAGGGGGTACATGTGGACCATAAAATTAGCTTTCTGAATTTTCTGACTATTGCATCATTATTTAAGAAATGTAGAATTGGCCTCAAGTATTGTATATGAAAGACAATTGATTGGTATGGCAAGGAGACACCTGTTAATAAAAAAAACAATGCTAATTTAGCAAATCATTCAAAACATCAAGAATAATAATTCTGACAAACTTGTAAACTTGCTTGTTTGAATACCCCTTTATCCTGCTGCTGTTGTGGTTGCTGTTTTCTTTTTTTTTTAACACATCATCTCCTCTACCATGGGTCTGTCAGCCGAAAGATCCTCTGTACTTGTTCATCTGTGTTTGTTTAGATATGTGTGTATTTGGCTTTAGCGTTTTTGTTTTAATCCTGCCACTTGGTATTGATAGGTGGATGAGTCCCAAACAGGGGAGCCTGGTTGGCTAGGGGGAGAGCTGAGGGGGCGGACTGGTTGGTTTCCCGCCAATTACGCAGAGCGAATCCCAGACAGCGAAGCCCCGATCAGTCTACGCTCCTCTGCCACGGCCACATCCACCCCAGCCCAACAACCAATAGCCACACCTCCTCCAGCACCTGGACCTACTACTTCCACATCCTCAACCAATAGCAATTGGGCTGACTTTAGCACCACGTGAGTCATGATTATGTCAATGAGTTTTTGTCAGAACCAATATTCATTTCAGTGCCTAACTTCCAGGCCTGCTTATACATTTTTGGACCATAGGAAAAAAACAGAGAGAGAGTACGTTCTCCTGCTTGTGTGTTTTTTGTTTGTTTTCCCCAACCTCCTACCCATATAGCTTTTGTGTCCCAACTGAAAAAATTGCGGGGGAAATTAGATAGTGAAACTTAACTTTTAACTGGTATTGATAGCCTTTTGCATTAGATCAGAAGATGTTGGGATTTACACTTAATTAGTTGAAGAGTATAAAGTATTAGCATGTAGTGAACATCAGCCAAAAATTTCAACTAAATACTCAACAAAACCCCTTGTATTGTGTGTGTGTGTGTGTGTGTGTGTGTGTGTGTGTGTGTGTGTGTGTGTGTGTGTGTGTGTGTGTGTGTGTGTGCGTGCGCTCCCTTGGTTATGGATGTATGCTTATATATCCAGTTGGCCTGCCAGTACAGCCCCCCAATCAGAAAGTGAGGGATGGGACGCCTGGCCAACCTCTTCCACTAATCAGAACCCATCCCTCAGCGTTCCTTCAGCGCAGCTACGGCAACGCTCTGCTTTCACTCCTGCTACAATGACAACAGGCTCCTCTCCTTCTCCTGTACTGGGACAGGTATTAAAACAGACTCGCACTGTTAGGTTCTCAATCAGACAAGCAGACAGATTGACAGGTAGACACACACACACACATGCACACACACACACACACACACACACACACACACACACACACACACACACACACACACACACACACACACACACACACACACACACACACACCTATAGACACATACTTAGACACACTAAAATACATGCATGCTCTCCCACTCTAACTTTTTCAGTTTTTCAGCCCAACAGATAAGTGTAGTTTCTGGTCCCCTTGTCGTTTTGAGAACCCAAACTGATTGGTACCTCTCATGACAGACCCCTGGTTCTCCAGATATACAAGGACTGATTATTCATGGGAACCCACCAGAAACAGGCCTAGAGTCAGTTTTGGATTCTAATATAGTTTCAGTAAGAAACACTGCTTTATGGGAGATTATAGTGTGTGTATGCCTACATCTCTGTCAGTGTTGGTTGAGGTGTAAAGGTTAAACTTTGGGAAAGCAACTAATCAGATTATGAAAAAATCAATTTTAGTTCAGTCATATAAACAGCATTGATACTGAAAGGTGCACCTTGTTACACAGAAGACCTAGAAAAAGTGATTTTTTTTTTTAATTTGCTAATTTTGTCTGTTCTGTCTTTTTACACTCTGTCTGATAGGGTGAGAAGGTAGAGGGTCTCCAGGCTCAGGCATTGTATCCCTGGAGGGCCAAGAAAGAGAACCATCTCAACTTTAACAAGAATGAGGTCAACACCTGTTGCCTAATGAACTATTTTTCTATGTTTATGCTGTGTTGATCTTTGTATTTTGATTATGATTGTGATGAGCAACCTTTCAGTTTTACTATTTTGATTAGGACTCCTGATTGATGTCAGTCTGTCAGGAAATATTTTTGTATAGATTGTAAGGCTTTAGTTTGGTTTTATGTCATTTGAATTTTTTGTGTTAACTGTGATTTTAGTACGTTTCTATAGTAAATCATGGATGCTAACCAAATTCTTTTAACACATTTTGAAATCAGCATGAATTGCCAGTATTATTGTCATTGCAGATAATAACGGTACTGGAGCAGCAAGACATGTGGTGGCTAGGTGAGCTGCAGACTGGGCAGAGAGGCTGGTTCCCGAAAAGCTACGTCAAGCTCATCTCTGCCACCATGACTGCCCCTGCCTCAGTCCAACCACGCAGCAAGAATGCCAGGTCGGTTAACATGCAAGGGCATGAGAATGATTTTGTTAAAGTATCAATATTTTTCTCAGAGATAGTAAAGCTTGTGATGTCCATTATCTCTTAGGTCTCACATCTTATCCTTGTTGGCCTATGATGAAAATCTGAAATTTCTCACGGTTAACTCACTCTGACACTTTGTGGGCCTCCATTTTGCTCATATGAATGGAAATATGTAATTGTTAAACAAATCTGAAAATGTTTCATCTGATGGTAATGTTATTTGTCTGCATAGCATCTTCTTAAACCGCGATCAGATTACACAGTATTTTTGTCTTTCACGATGGTCACCATGTCAGATTAGGCAATTATAGTGCCATATATTCTTGCCACTTTTTGGCCGGGAGACTGGCAACGTTACAAGTATGACCCCGACCAATCATCGTATACTGCCTTTCATGATCTTGCATGTGTTCATAGGTCGTCGGGGAGGAGGGTCAAGAAATTGGCAATCATGGCTTCAGAAATTCTATGTGGACTCTGTTGTGGCTAGTGCTACTGAGGAATGACAACCTAGCATAGCTTAACCAGCTACCCACTGGGCTGCTGAAGTGCCTCTCTATTTCTCCCCAACATTTAGCACATTTTTTTTTTTATTCTTTCATGGTACTTCCTCGAGGAAATGTCAAAAAGGCAGGGGTATTGTTGCCACTGCTCAACGAACCTTTCTTCGGTTTCATCATTCCACCTGACAGTAGCAATAGCAGCATCACTTTCTCTTTGCCATGTTTACATATGTGCACAAGAGAGTGCTCTGCCATCCTGTTTGTCAACGTCAAGGAACACGTACGTCGTAAGAGATGTCAGATGAGGCAGGAAAATACAAAAAATTCGGACATATTAGACTTATCGTCGGGATGTCGTGGGGCGTCCCAGATACCACATTGCTGTTCTTTGATTATGTCACACTACATGGGATAAAGACACCCGTTCGTCATTCCCGACGTTCATAATTGGGCCTGACACTGGAAATTTGTCGGTGACGACAGGCTGAAATCATGTAGTCAGTCTGATCCCGGCATTAAAGGACTGTTGACGCTACTGCCCTGCATCTGTGAGATGGTCCCTAGTAGTTCAACAGTACTGGAAGAATGTCTCTATGATGTCAAGGGCTGCATGATGCATAATTTCCCTCCACCTAAATTTACATAAAACTTCTTATAAATTTGGGTGCATTTTAAGAAAACTACTTTTTTATTTTCTAGTTTGTTCTGATAATTCTTACATCAAGGCATTATCTAAAAATTTGTAGTGATTTTTGATTCAGATCATATAACCCTAAAAAACATACCAAAACCTGGTGAGGACATGATTTTACTGATGAACATAGTTATGGTTTGAGCATTTCTTTGTCACTATGACAGTCACAAACATGTTTATCATAACCTGTTGTCGACCCCTGTAAAATCCTTTAGTCATTTCCAACTTGTGCAGGATTCTGGTGCCTGGTGATTAACAAAGACTGAGAGCATATTTCAGCTCATAGAATATTTGTTTATTTTTGTTCTTACAAATTGATATTTAGAGACTAACTGAATTCTTCTAAGGTTCAGCTGGGTCAATTAAAGGCACCCCTCAAATCATTTAAACCATGAAGAGCTGTAGAACAGCAAACATCCTTATACAAGACCCTCTGTAAAAAAAACAGGATTAAAGGCCAACGGTGACCAGGCCTTTGCCTGTGGATCTAAATCAGCAGGCAACAATTAGTGAATATTTTTAATTGGAATAGACGCTTTGTAAAAGCTTTTTTAAACCAGTGATGTTTTTCATTGCAGTAATTGATTTCATTAATTCTCTCAGAGATTGGCCATTATCTATCTTTTTTGAAATGGGGGGGAAAAAATAATCTATAGAGAATATCAGATTTTTAGTAAGGTTTACTGGAATCTCATAGAAGTTAGTCGGGGTTCCAATCCTGCAGAGTGCAAAAAAGTGAAATGAAGTTTTTAAAAAAGGTCTTGTATCTTCTTTTCCCTTTAGTGAGTCTGGAGCATCAGATAGCCCCCCCAGTGTGAAACGCCCCTCTCCTTCCCCCACTAAGCCATCTGAGTCTGGAGAAGGTAGCTCCCCCTGCGCGCACACACACACACACACACACACACACACACACACACACACACACACACACACACACACACACACACACACACTCACATTCAGACTGGTAACAAATGAAAGGAAAAACCAACATAAGTGTCTTAGTAAGGTATGGGCCACCACGAGCCTCCAGAACAGCTTCAATGCTCCGTGTCATAGATTCTACAAGTCTGAACTTTACTGGTGAGATGGAACATCATTCTTCCATTTGGTGTTTTGACGAAGGTGGTGGAGAGTCCTGTTTAAAACTTTAGTTCAAAATCTCCCATAGGTGTTCAATTAGGTAGAGATCTGGTGACTGCAAAGGTCATAGCATATGATTTACATCATTTTCATACTCATCAAACCACTCAATGACCCCTCATGCCCTGTGTATGGGGGCATTGTCACCCTGGAAGAGACCACTCCCATCAGGATTGAAATGTTTCATCATAGGATAAAGGTGGTTACTCAGAATAACTTTGTATTGATTTGCAGAGACCCTTCCCTCTAAGGGGACAAGTGGACCCGAACCATGGCAGGAAAATGCCCCCCACAGCATAACAGAGCCCCCGGACCCCCTCACTGTAGTGGTCAAGCATTCAGGTTTTCCCTTTAATTTGTCACCTGTCTGTATACACATGCATACTTTGGGTGAGTAATTGTCATTGACTACCTGTGTCTTTGTGCCTCTGTATGTTGGTACAGAATATATAGCCATGTACACCTATGAAAGCAGTGAGCAGGGGGACCTGAGTTTCCAACAAGGGGATGTCGTCATGGTTACTAGGAAAGAAGGGGACTGGTGGACAGGTGTGGTCGGAGGCAAGACCGGGGTATTCCCTTCCAATTACGTGAAACCGCGGGACTCTGCCTCTGAGGTGAGGAACCACTCAGAAACCGAATAGAATCTGCACTGTCGAGACTGCAGTGAGGGGTAAAGCTACAGAAGAAAAAAAATTGGTATAGGACCTGGGATGATCGCTAAGGCAGGGGCAAGTAGGGCTGTCACAATTATTACATAATCACCTGATCGCGATTATTTGACCTGACTGCGATCATTATACATAATCGTTAGAATCGTTTCCATTCATTTGTATAAAAACAGCTGGAAGAAATGTCATATTTCACAGAAATTCCCAGAAATGTCATATTTCCATCAGTATTTCCATGTCGTTTTCCACCGTTTGTTGCTTGACTGCCGCACTTTTAATGATGTCATCTTGTTGCGCCCCTGGCACATGAGTGGTGAATTAGTGCCAACAAACTGTTTATCTTGAGCCCTTTATTCTATAATATTTGACGACTGCATTTCGACGGGCATCTGCTAACATTAGCATCATGGACGTAGTTGCAAAGCCAAACACCACAGCACTGCTGTGGGCACATTTTGGTTTTAAGCCAAATGAAAAAGGAGAGCCCAATAACTTGGAGGAGGCGATTTGTCAGATATGCAGCAAAAAGGTGGTGGTCAAAAGCGCTAATACCACAGATTTAAAAAACCGTCTACGGTCCACCACCCCACCCAATTCACCGAACTTGGAAGACAGCCACTGCCGCAGTTCCATCCCGGCAATTGGTAGTTCCTGAAGCTTTCGGACAAGTGTCTAAATGTAAACATGACAGTACCAGAAGGTGCACATCAACAGACAGTGTAACACGATATATAGCCAAAGAAATGTAGCTGTTCAATAGGGTTGAAAAACCAGCATTTAAAGAAATGCTGAAAAAGTTTGACAAGCAGTACGAATTACCAGGAAAAACATACATCTCCAAAGTGCTCCCAAAAAGTGTTCCCAAAAAATACTGATGTTCTGGAAGGGGCAAAAAAAAAAGAAAAAGTGGGGGAAAGCGAAGGCTAAATGATACCCACAAAAGGATGGTATTACATCTTAAACCTGCAGTGTGGAAGTTTTGGTTCCCCCTTCTGGCAGTGAGAGTAATTACTTCTCTTTTTTCAGCGCTCTCGCACGAGGAAAAGCTACACCAGTGGTTATCTTTGTTTGTCCTGGCCGTCGATCACTTTTTTTTTTCTTCTTTCTTCTTCTTTTTTTTTCTTTGACCTTAATCCTTCCTCGCCGAGTTTCATTTTTCTCTGGAGCATCAGAAACTTTTCTTGGATGTTTCTCAGGACTTTCCACCATAGCTTCCAAGCCCGGAAACTTTTTGGCAGAAAGCCTCGAAGACAAGCCAAACAGAGCCATGCAAACACTTTTGTCATGCGGAAGTTCAGCTCTGGCAAAGCAATCACTGCTGGTTGACGTAAAACGCATCACTACACATCACTTCTGGTGCGCCAGAACGGGAATGTTGCCCCAGACATCAGATTTAAACCTCTGGTATACTGCGAGATACAGAGAGATTTACCTGATGGTAATTGGCTTAATCATCGTTGTGTGAACCCATTTGGCAAGGGCTTGAATGTCACAGACCTTCATGTACATGTAAAAGTCCCGCATTCTAGCTTTTAAAAAATCCAGTAATTTATTATCTTTTCTTCGCTTCGTATTGTCAGCTGGCATTGTCTACAAAACTCTTATATAGTCAAACAAAATGTCCCTATATGAACGTTACTTTAATCACATTTTTTCGTTGTCTGTGTTTCTCTGTTTATTTCCTCTCAAGTCTTTGGGATCAGCAGGGAAGACCGGCAGTTTAGGAAAGAAACCAGGTAAGCTAGTCACGTCTTTCCCATGGATACCCACATCAGATGATTACTACGGTAAACAAGTGACTACTTCTGATTGGACAAACATCAATAAATAAAATTCTGGCTCTGATTTTGTGGCCAATGTTATTATTTTTTCTTTTTTTCTTTTTTTACATCAATGACCTACCTTTGGAGGGAAACCTTATTTCTATATTTATGTTGTTGGGATGACAGTCCATCATCCAGTGTTTGACAGTGACATCACTGGTGGACACTTTTCTGCACCATTTGGATGGGATTTCAGAGAGACACACAAAAGACTGCTCAATATTATGGCTGCTAATGGGATATTGTCCTTACAACATATGCACTGATGAGCCAAAACACTGACCACTCAGAGGTGACCCCAATAACATTGATCATCTCAAAACAAGGGCACATGTCAAGGTCTGGGTAGATTAGATGGAAAGCCAAACAATCCGTTCTCGTAGTCAACATGTTGGATGCAAGACTCCTGCATGCAGGAGAAATGGGCAGGAGTAAAGACTTGAGCGACTTTGACAAGGGCCAAATTGTTATGGGCAGATGACAGGTCAGAGTATCTCTGAAACGGCAAGGCAGTGGTGACTACCTACCAACAGTGGTAGGAGGGACAAACCACAAACCTGCGACAGGGTGTTTGGTGCCCAAGGCTCATTGATGCATGAGGGCAACGAAGGCTATCCCGTCTGTTCCATACCGACAGAAGGTCTACTGTGGCAAAAGTCACATAACATTTTAAAGATGGTTACAGGAGGAATGTGTCACAACACACAGTGCATTGCACCCTGCTGCATAGCCACAGACCGGTCAGAGCACCTACAATGGGCATGCAAGCATCGGAACTGGACCTTGGAGCAGTGGAAGAAGGTCCCCTGGTCCGATGATCCTGTTCTTTTTTAGGTCACGTGGCTGGCAGTGTACATGTGTGACATTTACCTGGGGAAGTGATGGCACCAGGATGGACTGTGGGAAGACGACAAGCCGGTGGAGGGAGTGTGATGCTCAGGGCAACGTTCTGCAGGGAAACCCTGAGTCCAGCCTTTCATGTGGACGTCAGTTTCACGTGCCACCTGCCTAAACATCTTTGCAGACTAGGTACACCACTTCATGGCAGTGGTATTCTTTGATGACATTTGCCTCTTTCAGCAGGACAATGTGCCCTGCGTCACTGCACACATTGTTTGGGAATGGTTTGAGAAA
>NC_079223.1:23137549-23250049 GCF_029633865.1 Lampris incognitus | reverse complement strand
TGGATAGTGGGTCATTTTGTGGCTTTCTGGGAGATCCTGTCATAGTATTACTAGTTTAGCCCATGCCCATTTCTCTAACCCTGCTCCCATTGGTTCAGCAGCTTTATTCATCTGTCAGTCAAAGCACTGGCTCCACCTTATTCCCCTCACTAACCCCTCCCCCTCCCACAGCTTCACAGAAAGACCCACTATCTGCTGGAGGACAAGTCTCAATGTTAAAGAGACTATTATTTCTCTCCTCTCTTCTACTCTCCTTCTCTGCTTTCTTCTCCTCCATCACTCTTTGCTCAAGGTCACATCTCAATACTTTCTTCCTGTCTTCTCTTCTGTCCTCATCTGTCCTTTTATTTCCTCACCTCTGTCTGTCATCCTCATTTTTCCTCCTCTGCACCTCTCCCCTGGTCTGAAGAGTTGTGGATGAGTGAAGCCAGGAGGAGACAAAGAGAAGAAGAGAGGAGCAGAAGTAAGGCAGTATTGAGATGTGTCCCACAGCAGCTGAGGACTGACTCTCATTCCAGAGTGCTGTTCCCCTCTCTGTTACGCAGTGACCATTAGTCTCTCCCCTTGTCTTCCACAGCTCTAAAGAAGAGACAAGGAGGCTTGGAAGGGAGCACATGGTTGGAATGTGATTCAGTCCCTTGCTCAGGACAAAAGTGTAAAGCCATGCTATAACTGCTTAGCATACTAAGCTAACCAAACATGCAAACACACACAAAACACCCATACACAAACAAAATACGGTAAATGTACAATATGGTACAGAGATGTTGGAGTATGCACAAGACTTTTTCAGTGTGAATGGGTCACATTGCAAAACATACACACATATCTTCCTTACACATACACAGTGAAGATGTTTTTATCCGAAATAGTTTATCATTCTGAATACGTATTAACTGTTTTGTGTTTTATTGCTGTTGTTGTTTTTGTTGACATGTTTATTGTTTTTGTCTGTTGCTATGACCATGAGATGCTGTCACGTTGGTTAGGGCTATGATTGAAAAATCAACAAGGGATGTACGACCATATTGTTCAGACACAGACTTGATCTAAAAAAGGAACATTTTATTGAGGTTTTAACTGTGGCTGACTTTATTTAGTTGAATAACTTCAGCCTTAATGCCACTTTTCTGGGTGTCATGTCATCTTCACAACTTGCTGAAATAGGTGTGTAGTTATGTAATCTTCAACTCTGAATTTCCGGTATGAAATAACCGGAAATAACAATATTGCAAGCTATATGCATGCATCTTAGGTTTACTGTATAATTGTAGCCAAACGCACATACACTGACAGGTGTGTCAGTAAATGTACTGGTAAAAGAAGCAGAACGGTTTTCTACACTCTGCTCACGTAGGCTAACAATACCTTTCATTTTCCTCATACCAGCATCATCACTTGAAATCACCTTTTCGTCGTTTGGTGGAACTGTATTAGCCCCTATAATAGTTATCTGATTTAAAAACTGCACATGAAAAACAGTAGTTAAGCTAAAATGCTCATTTCAATTTAAACGTATTAACCTATAACCATTAACCTAATGCCAAGTGTTGAACCAAACAGTGGCCTTTGCAAATGGCTCTGCCCCTGTTAAAAAGTAAGAACAGAATCGAGACGTATCCTGTTGAGAATAGTTTGAAAAGCCAGGACTCACTCACGCCCCAAGACCTAGGACTAAAAACAACCTACACCTGAACCATCACACGCAGGAAAATATAAAGGAAAATAGAGGGATCTGTAAAACACTAAAAGACACACAAACTGGTGTGAAAGTTTGGTCTCACTAACTCGGATTGCATTACTACTACCTACTTACACTTTGCGTGCTGCTCTTTTGTGTCCCTCTTATTTACCGAAAGTCAAACGGCAAAATAGCAACTTCAAATTTGCAAAATTAAAAGCAGCTCAGAGACCAACAACATTCTGACAGAGCTGCTCTAAAGACTTTAAATATTCCAGTTACCTACCCACAAGGGAAAAGGGACAGACAGAAAGGTTAGTAGACAGACAGATAAACAGACTGACAGCCTCTATCCTTATGGTGTAGGCACACCCCGGGTGTACCTTTGCCATTTTCCACAGTTGTAGACCCGTCCTCATATCCGTTATCATAGCAACAGACTAGTATTATAGTGGTTGCCATATCAGGTTTGTCTTTTTTTTGTGTGTGTGTGTGTTTTTTTTATTTGTTTGTTTTCCAGACGACAGTATTGTAGTTTCAATGTTTACCCTCAAAACTCAAACGAAATTATTGTTACTGAACTTGACAGCTTTTTATACAGTGAGCAATAGAATTATCATTAACCTGCTTGGATCTCATTGGCTCCTTCCTTAATGTATCAGTATTGGAGGTTAAGCTCTCTGACTGTTGGGTGACCCTAAGCCAGAAGCTCCTTGCTTTGAGCCCAAAAATTGAGTTTCAGGCCTGTTCTGTTGGACACCCAGAGGACAAAAGTGCTAGTATGTTTTAATGAGCCTCAGGTTTCAAGGTTACAATGTGACTTCATCAGTTTTGGAGCCCCTGGTTTTAGGATCCTCACAGTCCCAGAATGCCATTGTTTTAGATGACTGAGAACCGCCTAGAACACAGCCATACCATACACCAGAAAGTTTATGTAATATGGCTAACAAGAGGTAGCCGTGGCTTTTACCAAATGTCTCAGCTCCCAGCTGTAGCCCCATTTTGTGTCCCTTCCTAGAAAGTGTTTAGTTTTAATTATTTTTAAGGGACTTAAGATGGCACCAGTGGGAGCAACACGTTGCTGTTCAAGTTCTGTAATAACAGAGAATACATGTGTCATGTGACTTTAAACCATCTTTTAGCATTTTTAACTGAAGATACACTTTCCCAAACTTGGTGTGAAGTATGGCTCTGGTCTAGTTGTGTCACATAAAAATGCTCTGTATGATCTATCCTTGAATTAATGAACAATGATGATGCTTCAAATGGATATTACTGGCAACTCTAATGAATGGATGGATGGATGGACAAACAGCCAAGCCAAATGTAACTCGATTGCACTTGGTGTCAGTGAGTGAATGAATGCATCAAAATCATAATTAAAGAATGAATGTGGAGTATATATAAACTGATGGATGAATAAATGAATGAATGTGTGGAATGTACAGAATGTTAGCCCATGATTGCTTGCTTTAATAGTAAAAACATCCTTAGGTTTTATTGGTGAAAATTTTATTGAGGCAGAGAATCTGGTTGGTCCCGATCATTAAACGTGAAGAGAAAGACTGGAATAAATTGTCCTCGTTACTCACAGATACACACAAACACAAATATGCACACTGTCATAGAGCAGATGAAAATTACACACAAAGTCTTTAACCTGTACACAACTTTTCATTGGCTATGTTGTCCTCTCAGTTAGAATGACATACAAGGATACATTTGGAACTGTATATGAAAGGACATATGCACACACAAACATACAAATTCTCCAGAGACATAGTGTACATGAGACAAATCGACCCTCTCGTAACACACACTACACCCACCTTCGGCGACAATCATACACTAACACATGGCAATATTGCACCCTCTTCCTGATTATTGATCTCTGGTAAGTATTGATGTGGTGTGTCAGTGAAAACTATTATTCTCCTACCCCTTCACTTTTTATTTTTTTCAAATATAAATTGCTGTCATATTTTAGCACATTTACAAGAATTATGCCATTTTGTTTTGCAGAATATGTGGTAGCACTTTGTATTGGTGAGTAATTAAATCACCTAAGATGTTGTGTTTCAGGGTGTGCTGACCTCCACCTTCTGGACATGCTGAGTCCCATGGAGAGAAAGCGGCAGGGATATACACACGAGCTCATTGTTACTGAAGAGAACTATGTCAACGATCTGCAGCTTGTCACTGAGGTACGTACAGAAATGAACACAACTAGAGAGCTTTTAACTAGAGCACAGACCGAAAACCATTGTTCCAAAAAAAAAAAAAAAACCAAAAAACTGATTTTTTACCCTGGACACAAAACGTACAAATACACAACTCTTGGCCTTTAAAGAACACTGGTCTGTAGCTGCTAAGTGCAACACAAACATGTACACACAGACACTCATTTGCACATATCTTTGATAATTAACACAGTAGAGAAGCACCATCATGTTCACCCTGTTGATCAATGACACATAAACGAACACACAATCTCATGAATACAATTTCATCTTTGCAGAAGATTATTGACGGGACAGCTGCTCACTAAGGCAGAAATGCCACATAGAGGGTTCGCTGGTTCGAATCCCTGTGTTACTTCTAGCTTGGACGGGCATCCCTACAGACAATTGGCCGTGTCTGCAGGTGGGAAGGCAGATGTGGGTATGTGTCCTGGTCACTGCACTAGCGCCTCCTCTGGTCGGTCGGGCGCCTGTTGGAGGGAAGGGGGAGCTGGGGGGAATAACAATATCCTCCCCCATGCTACGTCCCCCTGGTGAAACTCCTCACTGTCAGGTGAAAAGAAGTGGCTGGCGACCCCACATGTATCAGAGGAGGCATGTGGTAGTCTGCAGCCTTCCCTGGATCGGCAGAGGGGATGGAGCAGCAGTGACTGAGACGGCTTGGAAAATAGGGTAATTGGCCAGGTACAATTGGGGAGAAAAAGGGGGAACACCCCCCCCCCCAAAAAAAAAGAATTGCCACATAGAGCAAAACGTGGTCATTCATGCACATTTGCAAACATAGAAATTGTGTGGCCCTGACTAGTCATTCTGTTTTGCTGTTTTGTAGATCTTCCAGAAGCCTCTGTTGGAGTGTGAGCTGCTGACAGAGAAGGAGGTGGCAATGATCTTCGTCAACTGGAAGGAGCTCATTATGTGCAACATCAAACTGCTCAAGTAAAAATATGCACTTTAACTCAACACATATCACACTCATACACTCAATGGGCCTGCCATCGTCATGATGCACACCATCCATGCTCGCTGAAACACATACTTTAAGGATAATTAGGGTGTTTTACAATCGGTGTCTTATTTTTGTAGGTTTTTCCGTTGTGGATATCAGACATAATTTTACTCACTGGCTTTTGGATAGAGATTTTGGACATGGGACCACTGCTGGACACAACTGTACAACAGCATCTTATGGTGCCACCGAATACATTCCTTAGAATTGTACTTTCAAAACAAAAAAATCCTAGTTCCTCAGTTAGACTGTGTAAATGATTTCCCATTATGGATGATTTCTCAACTGCACTGTCCGGGTAGTTTATCGAAGGTTGCTACTACCTACGATAAGTAGGATGGTCAATTTGAACTACATAGTAGTTCAGCAATGCAATGGACTGTTTTTGACAGTATTACACATTTCAGGTAATAACTTAACTCTCAATTTCCTTTACCGTTGTAAATATATGGTTTAGATGATTGGGTTGAACAGAACTTGTTGAAACATGTCTGACGCTCATATTCTGTGGCACCATAACATGCCATTGTGAAACTATGTCCAGTGGTGATCTTGTGTCCAAAGTCTCTACATTGAAGCTGGTTATTAAAATGATATCATAGCCGATATGCATGAGTTTGTAATAAAAGGAATTATCCTACACCAATATAACAAACCACCACACACACTAATCACTTTTATGAACAAACGAACTCACAGGAACACACAAATTAAAGATGCATAATGTTTAAAGATAATGTATAATATGCAAGCACCAATTTGTGGGCTCAAGCCTTTCTGCGCTCAACGGAAGGAAGCAGCTCAATTGGCCAAAATTTAAGCCTCAAGCAGCAAGAGCGGGTTTCAGGCCTCACAAAGCCAAGCTAAATCAGTTCAGCTAGTTTGATTCTGTTTAAAGAAGGAGCGAGACCAATCACACACTTGTTTCATCATTAGAATTTATGCAGGAAAAAAATTCTAAATTCAACAAAGATGTCCATATAGTAAATAACATATTATCTTGTCTACCATATAGTCAATGCATTGGGGAGTTCATTGCTGAAAAAAAACGAATACAGTGCCGTTTAGTAATGTTTTCCTCCAAAAAGAATTAGCAAAAGTAAATACTTTGACTGGAGTTAATGACAGGCTTATGAAAAGAGAAAAATGGTAATGCAGTGAAAGGTGCTATTATGACGCTATGCTGCTTTTTGCTCTGTTTCAGCTACAAATGGTCCAGGTTGTGTGGTATGTTTGATTTGTTGCTATGCTGAAGATGAATAAGTAGTTTATCCTACAATTTGTTCATTTTCAATAGGCATACTCCCATGGTTTGGCTGATTGATTACTGATTCAATGAATGATCTTCAGAGTAGAACTTTAAATCGACACGGGTATTGACTGAAATATGAGCTAGTGCCAGCCAAGTAAAGAATGAGGATACAATAGAATGCAAAGATACTGTTTGGCCCAGATGTGCAATATTGTATATTACATTGCACCCATTTTGGTTAAAGATGTGCCCGAATACTTGATAAAAAAATTAGCAATTTATGTAGTGATTTTGCATTTATTATATAACTCATATAATAAGGTTTCCAATTATACCAAAGTAATGCGTTAGGCTAAGAACTCCAGAATGCTTTAAGGTTCTGTACATAAGCCTCTAGCACCGGCCCGTCGTGTCTCGTAATACCACTTTGTACCTTAAGAGGTGATAGTGAGTCACTGTAGCATCCAGTCTGCCCTTTTCTCAGTTTAAACTTAAAAAAAATTCACAACAATTTAACTGTTGGGGATAAAATTCTGAAGAAAAAAAAATCACACTTCAACCTGCTTTTCTCGGGTATATTGTCAGAGATTTTGGTGAATTTTGTTAAAAAATTGGATGCAATAAAAAATATAGTACTTACCGTACAAATGATGTAAGACACTGATTATCACTATGGACTCATCATTTGACTCATCTGAACACCATTTCAAACATGTGGTTATCTAGTATCTAAAGAATGTCTGTGTTACAAGATATAAAATGTTCACATTTGTGGTGCCCCCTAAGGGCAAAGCCTGATTTGCTCAATGAACACTCCTCAAGATATGTGTAAAGTTTTGTGTTGATTCAATAAAAAATGTATGAGTTATGGCCAATTTCCTGCTAAATCCCACCCTTTGCGAAATTTTGTGATCGATGGCAGCCATGTTTTTGGACTGATCTTGCTCATTTATTGTAGAATTGCCGATCCAGCAATCAGTATCTCAGTTCCCCAAGGCTGTACACAAAATTCAGGGTTGATATAGTCAAAATCGGAGGGAGCTCGAAGTACAGCCACTGCTCCTTTGCGTCGAAAGGAGCCAGTTGAGGTGGTTCAGACATCTGATTAGGATGCCTCCTGGGCACCTTCCATTGGAGGTTTTCCGGGCACATCCAACTGGGAGGAGACCCCGGGGTAGACCCAGAACTCGCTAGAGGGACTACATGTCCAATCTGGCCTGGGAACTCCTTGGAATCCCCCAGGAGGAGCTGGAGGGTGGTGCTGGGACGTCTGGAGTGCCCTATTTAGCTTGCTGCCACCACGACCTGACCCTGGAGAAGCAGCTGATGATGAATGAATGAATGAATTAACAATCAAAATCCAAATAGTAGATGTCACATTACTGTTTTTTAGTTTATGTAAATGAGCAAAAAAAAATAAATCCATTATCACAGACTTTTATGGTCCAATTGGCTTTTTTTATAGGACACATTCAGCTGGATATGTGTGTTAAATTCAAGTGAATCGGACTCACGGTGTGGGTGTACTGGCCTTTCAAAAAAAAAAATTGGAATGAATTATAGTACCACCATCTGGCCAATTGCAGTAATGTTTCTTGTGAAGCATTTGCACACCAATTAGTTATTGAGCAAAGTTTCATGTCACTAGCTCGTTCCAGCTCATGGCAATTTGAGCCGCGGCGGCAGGCAACATATAAAAATAAACCGGCACAAACTCAATAGGGTTCTTCCCTTCCGGGGTTTGAACCCTAATAATACGTACTCTTAAAGAGACACATATGCCCAGCTGCTAAAACATGGACAAACATCTGCAAAGCTCTAGTACACACTGAATATTAACACTAAACACATCATTAGCAATATTGTATACTATGTGTGATCTTACTCTGCTGTAAACCCACTTGTTTTTGCCACTGACTAAACAAACCGTGTCAAACCGCTCTGCTTCTTCCCCACAGGGCTCTGAGAGTCAGGAAGAAGATGTCAGGTGACCGCATGCCAGTGAAAATGATTGGTGATATCCTGACCAACCAGCTGCCTCACATGCAGCCCTATATCAGGTTCTTTCTGTTAATTTCTTAAATCTGTCAACAGATGTACTAATTTCAAGATTTCAGATTCAGTACTTGATTGCCCTATCAACAGAATTGATTGGAATTTGTCTTAGTGAGCTCACTCAAACACAGACAAACACATAGAACCACTCACTTATAAAGCACATAATACATTAATCCAAGGTAAATAAATAGATTAAATCCGAGCCATAAAATAAAATGATCATGAAAGCATAAAACAAATGGGTAGAATAAAATAATCTCCAACATATAAGAACTTTTTGGGGCGGCATGGCGGCACAGTGGTTAGCGCGGTCACCTCACAGCAAGAAGGTCCTGGGTTTGAGCTCTGGGGTAGTACAACCTTGTGGGTCGTCCCGGGTCATACTCCATGTGGAGTTTGCATGTT
This sequence comes from Lampris incognitus, assembly GCF_029633865.1. Classification (NCBI taxonomy): domain Eukaryota; kingdom Metazoa; phylum Chordata; class Actinopteri; order Lampriformes; family Lampridae; genus Lampris; species Lampris incognitus. The sequence goes on along the minus strand of NC_079223.1, from coordinate 23,241,407 downwards.
CTCCCATGCATGGGTTTCCTCCGGGTGATCCGGTTTCCACCCACAGTCCAAAGACATGTAGGTCAGGTGAATCGGTCGTGCTAACTTGTCCCTAGGCGTGAACGTGTCGGCCCTGTGATGGACTGGCAGCCTGTACAGGGTGTCTCCCCGCCTGCCGCCCAATGACTACTGGGATAGGCTCCAGCATCCCTGCGACCCTAAGAGCAGGATAAGCGGCTTGAATAATGGATGGACACTTGCACCTGTAGGGGGATTAGCAGCAACATCTAACGACCACTAGATAAAGTGCTTCAAGTGCATAGTAAAAACCTGCCTTATTGCACAATTATTTAAACCTACTGAGCGGCCTGCAGTGCTAAGTTTAGAGTGTGAAGGAGTCAGACGGCTTCAGGATATGTGCTATTGTGGAATCTAGATGTTGTAGTTTTAATACTTTTAAGTCTTTTGTGAGAAGGCAGGAAATTAAAAAGGCTGTTTGTCGGGTGAGAGAGGTCCTTTTAGAACTTTAAGGCCCTTCTTGTAGTCTAGCCTTGTAGATTCCTGCTATGGTTGCGAGATCATATACGATAATTCTGGATGCAGTACGTACCACTTTGTCCAAATGTCTCCTGTCCAATGTTGCCAAACCACACAGATATTGCATGTTGTTTATTCCTTTTGTATACTATCAGATAAAAACACAACGTATAGAATTTTCTCCACATACATGATTGCTTTGAATTCATAACTGCTTCCATTAGTATATTAAGATTTTTTTCATGCCTCTTGCTCATCCTGCATAGATTTGCCCTTTTTTCGTAACATTGTCTTCCAATTAAGTATTTGATTATTTCTCCTCTTTGACTAGAAATCCTTCTTTTGGTACGAGAACGGCTCTGTCCTGTTACCGGGAAATTAATTTTTAGCTTTGTTTAGGTTCTGCTCATGTCAGCTGAATGGAGCTACACTGATTCAGCAGAAAACTGATGACAATCCTGAGATCAAAGATTTCCTCAAGGTATTTCCACACCGAAAAATGCACACACTTGTACACACAGTACAGCTCTGTTTTGCTAGACAAATTCAAAAACTTTCTGGCTCTCTGATGTCTGTTGCTTTCAGTGTTTTACTTAACTTTTGTAATACTGTGTCCAGTCACTCCACATACCACACACAGTCTAACTCTGACTCTGTCTCCTTTTAATTCTGTCCCTGTGTTTGTCTCTGTCAGAGGTTAGCTATGGATCCCAGGTGTAAGGGAATGCCTCTTTCCAGCTTCCTTCTCAAGCCAATGCAGAGAGTCACGCGCTACCCACTCATAATCAAGAACGTATGTATGAGACATACAGCACCACAGACACTAATGAACTTTGTCAGAAAATACCTCAGACAATACTTCAGACATTCATTGACTTCTACAGTTTATCTGCTATTGGAACACAGTACAAAAGAAAACCCATTATTCCCATATATATTTGCCGGCAGCCATACCAACATGTACCCTGGCTCTGCCAAATGACGGAAGCTAAGCAGGTATGGGCTTGGCTAGTACTTGGATAGGAGACCTCCCAGGAAAACTGAGTTGCTGCCGGAAGTGGTGTTGGTGGGCCAGTAGGGGACAGTCTTCCTTCTGGTCCTAATAAAAACAAAAAATATCAAATCCCAATGCCCCAGTGCAGTGACGGGGACACTGTGCTGTAGGAGATGGCGTCCTTCGGATGAGACATTAAACCGATGTTCTGACTCACTGTGGTCATTAAAGATCCCATGGCACTCATCGCAAAGAGTAGGGGGTTCTCCAGTGTCCTGGCAAAATTCCCAACCTGGCTGTCTCCATCTGGCCACCTAATCATCCCCCCATGTAATTGGCTCAATGATTCCTCCCTCTCCACCTTAAGCTGATGTGTGGTGAGGGTTCTGGTGCAAAATGGCTGCTGTGCATCACCCAGGTGGGTACTACACATTGGTGGTGGTTGAAGTGAGTCACCCCCTTCAATTTGAAGCGCTTTGGGTGTCTAGAAAAGTGCTATATATTTGTAATTATTGTTATTATTACTATTATTATATTTTTTTCCTTACGTTTCTTGCATACATACGTCCTCAACTTTTATTATGTCAAGTTATGTCCTTTGTTTCATGTGAGTAAACCATCAATTCAGACTGCTTGTTTTATTTTAACTTACTTGGCTAGCAAAACAGTGTTTTTGAGCTGATCAAGAAAGTATGTAGTGCTTACGTAGCTTAACTGAGGACACCAGAGTAACTGACTTTTTATCACTCGTAGTATTAATCTGGTTTTGTATGTGATAACCCTTGTTGAGCTAATTTCTACTTGGTTTCAGTAATTTAGTACCAGGTGGTATTCAGAAGTGTTGCTAAACCAGCATTGAAAGTCCTCAAATTTGTTTTGCCCCACCACTAACTTGTCAAAAAGATATTGTCTCTCTGTATTCATTTATCTGTCTGTCTTTATTGACTTTAGATACTAGAGAATACACCAGAATCCCATCCGGACCACAGCCATCTGAAAACTGCCCTGGAGAAAGCTGAGGAGCTGTGTTCACAGGTACAACACATGCACGCACACACACACACACACACACACACACACACACACACACACACACACACACACACACACACACACACACACACACACACAACAAACATACATACACACACACACAACAAACATACATACACACAACCGACCAACAGCATTAAAATTCTCAATCACACTGTCAAAATGTCAGTAATAGACAGCACTAACGTCTTTTCTTGTCGTTTTCATTGTCTCTGTATCGGCCTGTATTCTTGCCTTTATATCAGTACCACTTCTGTTACTTTATATTGACTTGTGCCTTGTAATCAATAATATTTTAAAGCATTTGTAATATGAATATCAACAAATTAGTAGAATACTGGAGATCCCATTATGAGGAGCCACATTTTGACGCCATAAAAAATAAAATTATAGATATCGTATTGAATTTGCTCGGTTGTGTTTTTGTTTTTTAGTTGATGGTACTTGTGATGTCAAGGGAGCGATAACTCATCCATGTCAGGAAGTTCTTATGCACGCGCGCGTGTGTGTGTTGGTTGGTAACTAGGTAAATGAGGGCGTCAGGGAGAAGGAGAACTCAGACCGTCTGGAGTGGATCCAGGCTCACGTTCAGTGTGAGGGCCTATCAGAGGTAACAGCAGCAACACATGAAGGAAAAATACACACATCAAATATCTGCTCAGAGAAAGGAAAACCCTCTCATGTTACACATACATTCACACTCACACACCACAAGCTTAAACTAAATGTGTCCTTTACACTGATAGACCTATTAACACCTAAAGAGCAATAAATAAAGTACGTGTTGAAGTCGGTTTGTAACCACTCTTGATTTTGTTTGTGTGTACATAGCAACTGGTGTTTAATTCAGTCACCAACTGTCTGGGTCCCAGGAAGTTCCTCCACAGTGGAAAGCTGTTCAAAGCCAAGAGCAGTAAGGAGCTTTACGGGTTCCTGTTCAATGACTTCCTACTGCTGACACAGGTCAGTGTCTTCATAGCGTACAACATTAGATACCCAGATACCAAGACCATTAGACCATTAACAACCTTCTATGATTCAAGGAGACAGTTTACTCCTACTTCTCCTGTGAGCTGGTCAGCAGCTCTCAGGGCTCTTTCTATATGGTCTAGTGGCTGTTTGTTAGTTTTTGATGGAATAAAAAAACAGTGATAGTCAGTTGAGTTTACTAATTAGGAATAACTGGGGACTCTAGGGGCGGCATGGTGGCGCAGTGGTTAGCGTGATCGCCTCACAGCAAGAAGGTCCTGAGTTCGATCCCCAGGGTAGTCCAGCCTTGGGGGTCGTCCTGGGTCATCCTCTGTGTGGATTTTGCATGTTCTCCCCATGTCTGTGTGGGTTTCCTCCAGGTGCTCTGGTTTCTTCCCACAGTCCAAAGACATGTAGGTCAGGTGAATTGGCCATACTAAATTGTCCCTAAGTGTGAACCTAGGGACAATTTAGTACAATTTAGTGTGTGTGTCGGCCCTGTGATGGACTGGCAGCCTGAGAGCAGGATAAGCGGTTTGGATAATGGATGGATGGATGGATGGATGGATGGATGGATGGATGGATGGATGGATGGGGACTCCAGATTAATGCTTAGAGAAACAGCGCACAGAGAGGCTTTGTGGCTTATTTGGCCCCATTGAGATGTAATTGTAACTTTACGTTGCCACGTTATACATAAATGATTTAAGTACGTTATTGATCACTCATAAATAATTAATCTTGCACCACAGATTTGATAAAAGCAAGAACAACTCTGTGTCTCACCTTGTATCCCTCTTTTCCTCCCTCTTTCTCACCCTTTGTCTCTAGGTGACCAAGCCTCTGGGTTCCTCTGGCTCTGACAAAGTATTTTCCTCCAAAACGCACCTGCAATACCGCATGTACAAGACGGTAAGAGAACACAAAAACATTCATTTGTGGCGTCCAGGTGTCGTGGCGGTCTATTCCGTTGCCTACCAACACAGGGATGGCTGGTTCGAATCCCTGTGTTAACTCCGGTTTGGTTGGGCATCACTACAAACACAATTGGCCATGTCTGCGGGTGGGAAGCTATATGTGGTTATGTGTCCTGGTCGCTGCACTAGTGCCTCTGGTCGGCTGGGGATCCTGTTCAGGGGGGAGGGAGAACTGGGGGGAATAGCATGATCCTCCTACGTGCTACGTCCCCCGTGAAAAGAAGCAGCTGGCGATTCCACATGTATCAGAGGAGGCATGTGGTAGTCTGCAGCCTTCTCCGGATCGGCAGAGGGGGTGGAGCAGCGACCGGGATGGCTCGGAAGAGTGGGGTGATTGGCCAAGTACAACTGGAAGAAAAAGGGGGGGGAAATCAAAAATTAAAAAAAACCCATCTGTTTCTTTATTTGTGTTGCTTTGTACACATTGTGACTTCAGTGTTAAAGTTCTTTCAGACTTCTTCTTTTTTTTTTTTTTTTTTACTAGGCTTCATATAAAACCTGTAATTGCGTTAGTTTCTCTTGGATCTGCTTGTGTAGATAAATTCTCTAAAACTATCCATTACCTATATATAAACACGATGTTGTCAGCAAAAAGCCATGCTACATCTTTTGTCCTTTTGTCTTTTCTCTACCAGCCTATCTTCCTAAATGAGGTACTGGTGAAACTGCCTACTGACCCATCTGGAGACGAACCTTTGTTCCACATCTCACACATAGACAGAGTATACACCATCAGAGCTGAGAGTATCAATGAAAGGTAACTTGCACAAACACAAATAGACACACACATGCAACGTCCGTTTCCCACCTCTACTGCACACAGTTATAACACCTGTGTGCATCACTGATGTACCTTGTATCATATAAAAAATACAGGGGCAAGCAGGACTGTGTGTGCATGCATACCTGCCCCTAAATCATCCATCATCGTTTGCGCTCTTTCTAAAAACACAGAGTGGATTTCCATATGGTAAATGGACTGCACTTATGTAGCTCTTTTCTAGTCTACCGACCACTCAAAGTGCTTTACAGTGTAAGCCTCACATTCACCCATTCACACACCCATTCACACACTGATGGCGGAGGCTGCCATGCAAGGTGCCAACCTGCTGATCAGGAGCAGTTAGGGGTTCAGTGTCTTGCGCAAGGACACTTCCACACACTCTGGAGGAGCTGGGGATCAAGCTAGCGACCTTCCGATTACTAGACGACCCATTCTACCTCCTGAGCCTTGCAGCCCTATCCATATCCCACTGGGAAATGGGGGAAATGTGATCAACTTGGAAGAGTAGGTTGATCTAGGAAGAGATTTTTTCTAATTCAAGTATCAGACTTAACAAGACATTACAGTATGTATAGTGATGTCATGATTTCCAGTAGAGATGTGGTTTGGTTTATAAAATGATCCAAAGCAATGCTTTTCATCTGATTGAACAAGTTTATCTCCGGTTACTGTAACTGTGTGTGTGTGTGTGTGTGTGTGTGTGTGTGTGTGTGTGTTTGTGTGTTTGTGTGTGTGTGCGCACGCGCGCGCACGCGCACTTGTAGAACGGCATGGGTCCAGAAGATAAAAGCTGCATCAGAACTCTTCATTGAGACAGAAAAGAAGAAGAGAGAGAAGGCTTACCTTGGTACTACTCCATCAATCCATCCATCCATTTTTGTGTTTGATATCTGAATGAAAGGCACAGAGATAGTATTATTACCTTCAGATCTATATTCTGGAGATAAAAGACAACTATTTACTATGCTCTCTCTCTCTCTCTCTCTCTCTCTCTCTCTCTCTCTCTCTCTCTCTCTCTCTCTCTCTCTTTCTCTCTTTCTTTCTTTCTTTCTTTCTCACAGTCCGCTCTCAGAGGGCTACAGGTATTGGCAGACTGATGGTCAACATTGTAGAGGGAATCGAACTCAAACCCTGTCGCTCCCACGGTACGCAAACATTGGTTCATGCCCACATATCTGCTTACTTCCCTCGCTATATTTGTTATACCCTACTCCATGTTACAAGTTGAAAGGGACAATGTGACATTTTTTATATCAGTCATTTTAATATATATTTTATGACTCTTTAGCGTGGGGTGACTAATATACATTCTGCCCAACAAAGAATGTTAATAATGTGACCAGGTTGCGACAATGACAACAGGCAGTTTTCCGTTAATTTAATTATCAATTAGAAACCCTTTCACCCAGCATTGTGACTTGTGCCCGGTGAAAGAAAAGAAGCTTTTAGTTGTCTTTTCTCTATCTGTTGAATTAAGGGACATCTCATATTGGAAATCCCTCTCTTGGGCCATCCAAAGATGAATCCAGTCTCAATATGTAGGTGGATCAGTTTATCAGGCCCCTGGCCCCGTGGCTTGATAAGCACCCACAAAGCCTTCAGTCCTCTTGATTCATTTCATGTGAGAGAAACATTCTCATGGGATGTCGGTATCTCCTTCGCAAAACAAAAGGTTACATAATTGGCCAGCCTTTCCTGGTAGTTCAGACAGGTGTCATTTTATATAACATCTCAGATAGCTGCCCTCCCACAATCAGCCCTTAATCCAAACCATAATTCCTCCTATCCAGGTGTGATCCAGCACCATTAAAAAAGGGTGTATCATAAGAAATGTCCTTGGTATCTCTTAGAATCAAAACTCTGCATATGTTATCAATAAGTAAACTTTGTGGCGGAAAGACTGTAGCGGTCTGTTCCATTGCCTACCAACAAGGGGCTCGCTGGTTCGAATCCCCGCGTTACCCCCGGCTTGGTCGGGCATCCCTACAGACACAATTGGCTGTGTCTGTGGGTGGGAAGCGGGATGTGGGTATGTGTCCTTGGCGCTGCACTAGCGCCTCCTCTGATCGGTCAGGGCGCCTGTTCGGAGCGAGGGGGAACTGGGGGGGAATAGCATGATCCTCCCATGCACTACGTCCCCCTGGCGAAACTCCTCACTATTAGGTGAAAAGAAGCAGCTGGTGACTCCAAATGTATCAGAGGAAGCATATGGTAGTCTGCAGCCCTCCCCAGATCTGCAGAGGGGGTGGAGCAGTGACCGGGACGACTTGGAAGAGTGGGGTAGTTGGCCGAGTACAATTGGGGAGAAAAGGGGGGGGGGGGAATCACAAAAAAAAAGTGAACTTCGTGTTAAATATTACACACCATTGATTATTAGCCAGCTAACTAACTATGTGTGTCTTCAGGGAAGAGTAACCCATACTGTGAAGTAACCATGGGGTCCCAGTGCCATATCACCAAAACGTTACAGGTAGAGTTCTTGTCCATTTACATAGTATGTGGTTTCCCTCATTCTCCTGGTCAGTGTTAACATGGGTTAAACCTCTTTGAGGGCTTAAGTTCTTGTGATTTTCTGCAGGGGGTTATTTATGTATTTTACTTTTCTCATTGTTCTTCTCCTTCCCTGATTCCTCACAGACCACATTTGTGATGAAAAGGTTCATTTTGAAGGCTCCACATCTGCTTTGATGACTATAAACTACGTCATGATTTCAACTTTTACTTAAAAAAATAAAAATAAAATAAAATTCTACGAAAACTTAAATTCAGGATAGGCCTAGCTCCTACTGCTATATCATCAAAGCACTAAAGCCATTATTACCATCATTTTATTTTTGACATTGTTTTTACACTGTTTTTTCTCTTCATAACTCGTATTTTCTGAAGAGAGTGTTGAGGAACTTAAATTAGGTATCGTTTTCTCTGTTGCCTCAGGACACGTTAAATCCAAAGTGGAACTCCAACTGTCAGTTCTTCATTAAGGACTTGGAACAGGACGTCCTCTGCGTCACTGTCTTTGAACGGGACCAGTTCTCACCTGACGGTCAGTGCACACGCATACACAGGCTGAAAGTATTTCCATTTTTATTACTCGGTCTCTTGGTAGAGGTGAACAGATTGGTTTTTGCTATTACCTTCTCACACACACACACACACACACACACACACACACACACACACACACACGCAGTCTCTCTCTCTCTCTCTCTCTCTCTCTCTCTCTCTCTCTCTCTCTCTCTCTCTCTCTCTCTCCCTCCCTCCCTCTCTCTCTCTCTCTCTCTCTCTCTCTCTCTCTCTCTCTCTCTCTCTCTCTCTCTCTCATATAGACTCTCTCTCCCTTTCCAGACTTCCTGGGTAGGACAGAGATCCGGTTGGCTGAAATTAAGAAGGACCAGGGCTCTAAAGGACCAATCACAAAGCGGTTGCTGCTCCACGAGGTTCCAACGGGAGAGATCGTTGTCAGGCTTGACCTCCAGCTGTTTGAAGAACCATAAAATCTGGACTGGATTGAACTGGACTAGACAGGACCAGATCTACAGCTGTTGGAATTGTAAAACTTTGAGCAAGACCTCTGGCCTTGACATGTTCGTAGTAGGCTGAAAGGCACGACTAGACTTGTCTGGTTTTTCTTGGTCAGGTCTGGTCTGGCTCAGTCCCCATAACCCCACTTGGACATTCAGAATAAGGCGTTGGAAAAGAGCTATTATGGGTGGCATCAACTGAGTACTACCCATCTTTACTACTTTAACCAATCCACTCAGAATTATTTTTTTTCCTAGTTAAAATGTTTGATTTTCAAAATAAATTGTTTCTGAGGAAAGTAATTACTAGACATTTTGCACCATATCAGCCTCTATGATAATAGTCCTTTGAGTTCTTTGGCTCATTGTCGACTTAACGAGAATCAGTTCTTATAACCGTGTTTGCTGTTTCGACAGCTAGCTAGTTAACAGGTCAGCGCTGGCTCATGTTCAGTAAATGGGCTTTGACGAGCACCAACTTGTGACTATGAATAGAAAAACCTGTCATGTCTAATGGAGTCTACTTTAGCCCGGTCTGGTCTGATCCAGTTTGCTAGCCCAACTGAGTATTAATATTAACTTCAGTCCAGTCCAGTCCTCTCTCAGATCCAGTCCATTTCTTTTCTTTCTTTTTTTTTAACTGTATTTTCTCTCTGTCTCTGCTACAGTCCAACAGATATTCCAGTGACAATCCTGCTCCCCCGTCTTTCCTTCCTACCAACCACTCCCTACCCTCTGTGAATGAGTGTGTATGTAGGTGTGTGTGACAAGGCAGACAGGCTAATTTACGGTACAGTGTGGTCTATCTTAAGTCTTAACTTAAGTTTGACCACAAGTCTTAACTTTTCAGCCAACCAGCCATGAGATACTCCATTGAAGGGAATTTTGACATTTTAATTTCAGTATGTTTTCCCTTCAGCTGCTTGTCAAATTATTGCACTAGTCACGAATCGTTGGTGTCAATGACAGATGTACTTAATGCTATAAAGCGGATTTTGGGCCCATGAAAATGTGTAGTACCCATATATATACATATGTACAACATTGATTCCAGTGGATTGGTATCAAGAGTTATGGAGAGCAGCTACAGGTGTATATGTATATATGGTGTCAGATAAAATCAAAAAACTACATTTTAAAGTGTCAAAATTTCTTCTTTAACTGATCTCAAGAACAATGACTGAATAATAATATTGCTGATAGTAATAAGAATGATGGTGAAATATTAAGTTTGGGGACCAGGTGTGACAGGTTGAATTGAGGTACTGTAAAGAATTTCTTAAAAATTTTATCTGATGTCTGATGCACGCTGCGATTGTGTTTTAGGTGATATCTGTCATACGTCTGAACTCTGCTGCTTACTAGTCACGGCTGGATTGCAACGTGACTGATTCTCAACATAAAAATTCAAGAGAATTTCTCTTAGATGTCCCTGCAGCATTTTAGTAGATTTGTAGAATTATTTTAGTGTGTATTGGCCGTGCGCCCCCAATGCTATTAAAGCAGATTTTTTTTCTGAGGTCTGTTACCACAACAGAATAGAAAAGTTCTCTAACTTGCTAAAGGCTGCCATGTTTGCGCGGCTAACTTGACAAACTATTACCAATGGTACTTGGTAAGCTTGCCAGGGTTGTTACTTTGTTAGCTGCTTAGATAATTACTTGATCAGTCAGTTAATTAAGTCACTTATCTGGTTCACTGGACCATACTGATTGCGTGGTTACAGTATCCCACCTTGTTGCGATTAAGATAACTGATGCCTGCTGTAGTGACCACCCACTGTCTAATCAAAATTATGCGAGACTCACAGGAAATTACAGCAACTTGACCATGGAAAAAGGTGCAAGTGCACACGTGTGCGTGTGTGCTTGTGTTTATGGATTTGTGTCCAAGTCAGTCTTGTATTTTGAATCTGATGAATATTAATGATGTTTTAGAGCTACCCACCTTTCCCCAAACCCAACCCTGCTGTTCTTCAATACTCCAGTACCTCCGCCCATTCAGTCCCCACTGTACTAAAGCTAACCTTATTCAATTCAGACTTGTTCTTACCTTCTACCTGCCAAGTCTTGTATAGTACTGCTATCTGAGAGTTAATATATGAGAGCTATGGGGGTGATAGAGGCAGCCTGCTGTTAATGATCACTGTAGAAGAAGATGTACGTTGTTGTCTTTCAATGTTCAGAATAAATTTTGGTTGGACCAAGACTACAACTGTCATTTTGTATTGGTTTCTCTTGATTTACTGAAATTCAGCAAGACTATTGACAGACAACATACTGTAGATAGATACTATTGATAGACACTGTAGATGGATACTTTAGATAGGCAGATATAGACGGGTCTCCTGTTTACAAACATCACTGGGTGCGTGTGCAGCAAGGGGGGCAAACCCGCTTTGGTAGCTCTCAAAAGATTATGCATCTCATAATCTTTTGAGGGCTACCAAAGCGGGTTTAACAATGAAAATGTGACCCCTTCGGAATGGTGAACCTTTTGCACCCCTCCTTTTGGCGGTTTGTGCAGTTTATTGCACAACAACTGCGCGTCATCTCCGCTGTATCTGAGCTCTATCTTGGTTAAAATCTCTTGAGCTGTAGCTGCTTTCTGCCCCCTAGTTGCGCACGCATCTCTGATGACGCTGCACGGAAACCCTCCCATAGACCGATTGATTCAAGGGTCTAACGATAGGGGTTGCTGTAAATTGTACTGAATGTGATTGTGACTGTAAAGCCCGCTGGGATTTAGGGCTATACACAAATCTGAAGGCTGGATAGATAGATGACATGAAAGTTAATCCGTGTCAGTGACCCCTTGAATGAAACAGGTGTACACGTTTGAATTGACCCTAATGGGCTGCACGAATGTCCATCAATATGCCGGCAAACCCACACGTGATGAGTGATGTGAACGCTGTCCAGCGCGTTGGCTAGACCGGCGGGCGTGAATGGGCAGCGTCTCTTCTATCGGTTCTAGCTCTGTGAGGTGTTTCCTAACACGCATGTCACAGCTGAGGCGAACGTAAAGGAGGCGTGGCCGCTTTACGAGCGGAGTGTTTTGGTGCCTTACGCAACTGCAACGCGCTGCAGGACTCCGCCGGACAGCTTTTCCTCCGATAAAACAAATCAGCGAAAAATGAAAAGGAGCAATGAGGAGGGAGCTTACTATTCCTATATTTCAAGATGCACACGTTTTTTCTGTTTACCGGACGAAAGAAATGTAGTAGAATGACTTTTTTTTTTAGTGCTATGCCTATTAAGCCGTTTTTTTTTTAGTAGTAGTTATGCGATATTTTGGGGTTTGTTTATTTTTTCGTGCAAACTCCCATCAGCTCTATTCTCTGAATGATTTCGATGCGATCAGAGCAACGCCGCCATGCTGGGATGAGTAGTTGTGCTCGAGACATTGGGTTCTCTACAGGGTTGACTAATAGGCTTACCCTATATTCGGTTTTTGTTTAGGAAAGGACGATTCTGCTGGTTGTGTATTTTCTCTTTTATTCAGACAAACCATGGCTGCTGCTCTGCTTAGAGGAGGAACAGTGTTTTACTTGAAGGTAACATAAGAACCGGGAGTGTGTCTACCTGCCCTCGTTTATTTAACAAATGTATTCATTTCTCTGCTTTGTAACCTGTGGTGCTTCCTGTCTGTTTGGGACTTATTTTCTGATGTGTTCAACCTCTGCAAAGAACTTTGTCATGGTCTGGGTTTTTCCTAACGTGACTGCCCTTCACCTCAGCTGGCATTGTATGGCACTCACAGCAGAAATGTGTTGGATGCAACTTTTAAATGTGTGTGTGTGTGTGTGTGTGTGTGTGTGTGTGTGTGTGTGTGTGTGTGTGTGTGTGTGTGTGTGAGACTAGTGCATTCAAAGGGACTTTTGCAGAGTTGTATGGCGATCCCAGGCTGCTCTGCTCAGCTCTAAACCACCACACCCCAGTAAACAACAACGCAAAACGCACATCAGTAAGAAAACCGGAATGTCTTCACTTGGTTTGTCCTTGGGGGACTTCATAGACCCGTCACCTCACACCAAACGGGTTGTGGGTTTGAGTTCAGCCCATTTGTGAGGAGGTTGCATGATAAAGTGCATTTTTTTAAATCAAAAACTACATTGAAAAGATGGTTTTAAGTAACCTGCTCTTCAAATCTGACCAATATCTATGCTGTAGTATGTTTTCTATGATATTAGACATATTATTATTTTATTGATAACAATTCTGTTCTATCCGGCAGAGAAAGCCAGACCCCAGCCAGCCATTGACATCCCTAAACTACTGGAGCAGCTCTTCTCTCAGAGGAGAGGTGATTATCCCGCCCCCTGCTGGTACTGGTCAGAACATAGTCTGTTTATATTACAACGTGTACCCTGGGCTTTTAGATGAGCAGGATGGGAAAAGACAAATAGCATGCTACATATTATTTATCATTAACTGGTGTGAAACAAATATTTTTTTAATTAATTTAACAGCATTTCTATTGAGATTATCAGGTTTCTTCAGCTCTGAAAAAGGGGTTTATCTGTTCTGCTGCTCCTGTTGTTCTCCATCTTGTCTCCATCTTCCCTTTCCCTTTAACCTTTCCTTTACCTTTTCTTTTGTACACCCCCCCCCCAACCTTGTACTCTTTCTCTGCTCTTACAGTTTCTGCTGTCAAAGCCTCCTCCAAACCTCTACCTTGTCCAGGGGGTTCCACTAAACCTTCTACCGCCACCTCCATAAAGACCCCAGCCTCCTCCTTGTCCCAGACTAAGCCAGCGGTGTCTGTCTCTGCTGCTGCATCAACACTAAAACCAGTCATTAATGTTTCCTCTGAGAACTCTCCTCTTTTCAAGAAGGCACCAAATTCTCCTCCAGCCATTGATTCTCAAGCATCACCAAAATCTGTATCCCATTCAACCCCCGAATCAGTAGTTGGTCTTACTGCAGATTCTTCACCCACCTCCAAAACTTCTATGCAGTCATTGCCGTGTTTTCCCACGGCCTCTGCTGCGGCTGCTGTTGTTTACAAGAAGACAATATCTTGCTCCTCTACTACCTCAGTACCTCCATCAGCTGTCCCCACACATGCTGCAAAACAATCATCAACAGCCACCTCAATAGAAAAACAGATCAACACAACAGAAGGCAGAGGAGAGACTACAGTTAGGCCGGCAGAATTCACCGTTGCCCCTGTGCTGCCCACACCAGTCGATACTGTCCAGATCAAAGTAGAAACATCAGAATTCAAAGAAGGACCCTTGATAGCAAATGCAGCAGCCAAAGACTCCAATAAATCCCCCACCCCTCTCTCAGTGGAGGATACAACAGAACCAGCAATATGTGCTAAATCTATACCAACGTTTGAATCAAGAACTGCCCCTGTTGAACCAACAGTAGCAGTTACAATAGATTCAGCAGACCAAGTAGTGGGAAATGGCTTGACCAACACAGGCGCTGACACCACCTCAGGCATAACCTTCTTAGAAAATGCAATGAAATTTCCCTCAGTATCAGTAGCAAACAAAGACTCTATGGTAGAGTCTCATATCTTCTCCTCAGGAACATGTGTTGGGACAGGGGAAGAGAATGGTGGTGAAGGGGGAAAGGAGAGGGCAGTAGAGGAGGTTATTCAGGAGGGGGCTCTAACTGCAGAGCCAGTGGAGGATGAGTTTGGAGTCATAGAAGCTATAACCTTGGAGTCGGTAACACCAGCTGAAGTTGTCATTCAAACAACGTCTACACTCGATGATAAGGCTGAAACATTAGCCCGAGATACACCAAGTGGAGAAAAATGTATGACTGACACTCAGGCTGAGACTGCAACTGAAGTTTTAGAAAAGGATCCTCTTTCAGGGGATGTACAAGTATTGGACTCTGAAGTGGATGTTTTAATGGACGGGCATCCTTGTTACGTTTCTGAAACAATTTCCAAAAGGTCTGCCAGCATAAAACTTGCTCCAGCTGTCCATATTTCGGCGCTTGATCCACACCTGACTACCTGTGGAAATTTGGTGCAATGCAAAGAGCAGAGGGGAGCAGAGAAATCAAGGTCGGAGGGGATGGGAGAGGAGGAGATGGTGTCTGTGGTAGAGGCCATGAACCTAGAATCGATGACAATGGCAGAAGTCAGTGCCATGGTGGAAACACTAGAAACTGATATTCTCAAAGAAGCCAACACTGCGCTTGAAAAGGGAGCTTCAATACTCGCCAGTGATGAGAGGATGGTAGAGAGTACAGTGACTATGTCTGTTGACACCAGTGGGGAGACAGCTGAGGTTGAAATTTTAGCACTAGAGTCTCTCTCTGAAGCCACCGATGCGTTAGAGGCTGAAATGTCCTTAGTTTTGGAGAGTCTCTACTATTCTGGTCCGACACCAACTGTTCAGTCAACAGTACAACAGAAACCCGAATTCCCAGAAACAGCTGGAAAGAACAGGAAGGCTCTGGGTGATGTCGGAGAGGTTTTAACAGAGAAACCACTGAGCCAGGAAGAAGTAATACAGTCTGTTATTTATGGAGGAGATGGAAGGGAAGAGGATGGGGGTGTTTTGGAGGCCATGTCCCTTGAGTCAGTGACTTTAGCTGAAGTTGAGGCATTATTGGGAATGCTAGAGAGTGACACGCTCACTGAAACCTCAGCTCAGTTGGAGATAGAAGCGGAAATATTTGCCAAAGAGGTTGGAAAAGGAACAGAGAGGACGGTGAGGGAGGATGACTTTGCATCTGAGGATAAAGATGAGACCACTGTTCTCACAGAGGAAGCTCTGTCTGAAGCTGACTGTCTGTCTGAAGCTTTGGAAGCTGAAACAGAAATTTTACTGGAAGAACTGCTCTTCTCGGTTCCTGGTCGTGTTGCTGTAGAAAGAGAAGCTCTGACTGCTCATAAAGTAGCAATGGATGATATTTTGAGAGGAAGGGAAGTAAGAGAGCATGCCATTGGCAGGGAGGAGAGAGGGGATGAAGGGTTTGTGGCAAATGCATCTCTAAGTATTGAATCACTCAGTCTGTCTGAGGTTGAGGTGGTAGTGGAGACCCAAGGTGGGGATATTTTAACTGAAACCATAACTCGGCAGGAGACTGCAGTTCGAATACCACCACAGGAGACTCAAACAGAGAGAGATTGTCCACAAGAAGAGCAGAAGGTGTTTTTTGGGGCCGTTGAGGATGATAACCTTGCTATAGCTGCAATTTTAACCAATGCTTTAGAAGTTGAATCAGCTGTTATCCCTCAGAACCAGCCCTGTCCCATCCTTGGCCCTGTTACTATGAAAACAGTCCCCTCTGGCCCAGCTTCCACAGATCCAGCACCTGGAGAACAAGACACACCACCTGCTCCTGTTTCCCCTCCCCTTTGCAACATGGCTCCTCCTGCTCCAAAGGAGGTACTGGGATTGAGTCAGGAGGAGGAGGGAGCAGGCTCAGCACCTCCTGCCGGGAGAAAGGAGGTGGATGCAGAGGGAGAGGCAGAAGGGGGACGACAGACTTCAACCCTGGGGATTCCTGAAGGTATCAGAAAAAGACATACAGGCCATCATACATGTGCACACACACAGATTGTCATCGGTAATAATATATTGTTTGTGTGTCCCTCAGGCATTGATCCAGTCCAGAGACTCTTCATGGAGAAAATCAGAGAATACGACAACAAGTGCAGGTAGAGCTATACACAGTTGGAGCTCAATACAGCTTGAAAACCTCATGATAATCATCACATCATCAGTAGTCATCTTTGCCTTTGTGTACTGCCTGTTGACACCTATGTCCTATCGGACTTGAACCTAGTTTTTTTTTTTTTACACTTGGTTGCATTGTCGCCTCCTGACTAGATCCTTGCTTGTGTTGTATTAACTGTCAGATGTAGGTTGCTTTGGACAAAAGCAACTGCTAAATGAAATTGTAAAAACATCTTTTTAAGTTTCTCTTCCATCCATCCATTATCCAAGCCGCTTATCCCAATCAGAGTCGCAGGGATGCTGGAGTCTATCCCAGCAGTCACTGGGCGGCAGGTGTAGAGACACCCTGGACAGGCCTCCAGTCTTTATTTGTTCTTGCGAGAAGTGCATAAGAGAAATTTCACATTCATTTTTTTCTCCCTAAATTTATTTCTGATTTTTCCCTTTTTTTTCTCTCTTCCAATTTACTGGCCAATCGATCCCTATTCTTAGTTCAAACACCCACCTTCGTACTGCATGTGTTCGCCAACTGCATCTCTCCGGCTGGCAGTCTCAAAGGAAACACCTCGCCACTTTCGTGACAAGGCAAATCCAGCTGCTTCATCGAGTCCAGCCATAGTCGGATCTGACGAGACCGGGGCGCGAACCCCGGTCTCCAGTGGGCAACTGCATCAACACACAGCCAGTGCTTAGACCGCTATACCACTGCAGACCCTAAATATCACATTCATGAAATGTTATTAACCACCCAAATTTGTTCTTACACATCTGCGCTGAATATCGAATGCCACTTGTTCCTAAATTGAATGTGTGTGCCAGTGAGTCTTCAGTTAGTAAAGTTAGCGCCTTCAAAAGGTCATGAAATGGCTGATGAGTGCCACGTGCATCTGGACAGCTGATCAGGATCAGGCATTACCTCTGTATCAAGACATGCCGCCAAAGAAGGCTCTAAATCAGGGGTGGCCAATGATTACGACACTCATTAAAAGTTCTTTTTGTTTTCAGTGGTGGGCAATCTTATCCAGAAAGGGCCAGTGTGGGTGAAGGTTTTTGTTCTTACCAAGCAATTACACACCTGTCTGCTAATCAAGTTCCTCAGCAAAGACTACTGGTTGATTAGTGGGATCAGGCGTGTAACTGCTTGGTTGGAAGAAAAACCTTCACCCACACTGGCCCTTTCTGGATAAGATTGCCCACCACTGAAAACAAAAAGAACTTTTAATGAGTGTCGTAATCAAAGTCCGACTGCCAGCACTAATATATCTGGACAGATGTACAAACTAGTCAAGCATTCCAGGATGGACAGGCAGACAGACTAAGTCAATTAAACCTGTCTGGCACAATAACCACTACAAATTTACAACCCTTCCCTGTCTCATCTCCTCTCTCATCTCCTCTCCTTTCTTCATCTTGTTGCTTCTCCTGTCTCTTTTGTCCTTTGCTTCACCTTTGCTAAACTTTGCTGTTCACCTTTCCTCTCTACCCTCACTAACACCCCCCCCCACACACACACCCACCCACCCATACCCATACACTGTCATCCAATAAGAATGTTTGGAGGGAGGGTGGAGGCGGGACCAGACTACGAGAAGTGCCTCTTAGAGGAGGAAGCTAAGCTCCAGAAACTGTATGGAGGAGGAGACCTGAACAGCTTCCCTCAGTTCACCTTCACTGGTGAGTCTGGGGTGGGGGGATACAAGAAGATGGGGGAGATTGGGGGGTTGGCAGAGGGATGAAATGACTTCCTTTGTCTGAATACACTACACTGCGGGGCACCTGCTAACAGATGGTGTGTTTCACCAAGTGGAATGACAAAATGCTGATTTGAGGTAGAAATGTCACTGAACATGTTTTCCTGAAATGTTTACGCTCTACTTTTTTCTCTGCTCTTCTATGTAGAGCCCAAACTGGACCAGGACTCAGAATGATCCATGATGACAACCTCTCACACTCGTTTAATTTCCCACATTTCCCTCTCCTTTATCATATTCACAATTACCCCCTCCTTACCCATCTTCGTCTTCTCTTCCACGGATGAGCAAAGAGGGGGAGAGAGACAAGACCAGAAACTTCCAAAGTTCGGGTGTGGGGAGAATTCCTGAATAAGGGATGTTGTTTTTCTGACTGAATGTTCACACAGTGTGACGATGATTAAATATGGGATATTTTATTAAAGTGGCATTTTGAATCGGGAGTCTGGCTGACATGTATTTACGGTGACGCGGATGTCAGTGGAGTTAACTGACCGATGGTTACCCTCGTGCTGTTAACGTAAAAGGTTTTGGTCTATTTGGAAGAGCTTTTTCCAGTCTGCATTCTTGAACTCGACCACTTTCTTGATCATGCATTTCAAGTCACGTTGGATAACACCTTGTCGAATAATGCAGTCCAATATAAATTCATACTCAGATTCCTGTGTTTTTCGTATTTTCCCTCGCTGCGTGGACGTTTTACTAGTCATTACAAAGAGCAGTCATGAACAGCAGACGACTTCTTCAATTTCTCTCTTCTCTTATTTGATTTTCTCCCAGTCGTTTTTCCTTTGTATGCCACACACACTCTGCTTTCTGTGCGTCTGCATTTCCCTCTCTCGCCCCCCCTCCACCCACCCCATATGCCTGTTGTAGTGACTGAGGCAGTCTAGTCCAAGTCAAATCCACCCTCAGTCACGACTTCGTGATAGAGATGGTGTGAGTCACATATGCGCACACACTGCTCGCTGCCGACAGCTAAAATAATCTCTCCTTGAAAAAAACCCCCCAAAAACAAACCCCACAAAAACTAAACCGATTCATAAATAAATACATTGGTTATAGTAGAACCAAATAGTGGATTTGATTAAGTAAATTAATATGGGCTAGCCTGCCGCCCAATGACTGCGGGGATAGGCTCCAGCATCCCGCGACCCCGATTGTATCCCAATCGGGCTTGGATAATGGATGGATGGATAGAAGAAGGAAAACGATGAAAGTGTGTGTGTGTGTGTGTGTGTGTGTGTTTGTGTGTGTGTGTGTGGGGGGCAATCCGATAAAAGTAAAATAGGCACTTCATTCACTGTCATTCAGTTCAGTTGCGATGATGCGCATCCTCCAGTGACGTCACTGGGTTTAGGTAGTCGTGGAGATTGCCTGTGTAGAATTGTGTGTGTGTGTGTGTGTGTGTGTGTGTGTGTGTGTGTGTGTGTGTGTTGTCCTTCAGTAGCCTACTCGTGTGCTCGTGTCGGTCGGGGTACAGCCAACGGGCTGCGAGGACGTGTGACACTTTTTACGGACTTAACGTGGAGGACACCAACATACCTGCCAAATTGATTCCTGCCGATTTTACTGCCTTTTCTTGCCTTTTTGGTGTGCCTCATAGACAGACGCACAGATTCACATACATATATTGTCCATCATCGGCTAGACACGCACGGAATTACGCGCGCGCGCACACACACACACACACACACCCGCCATCCTGCGTGTGACAGCGTCGGGGGTAGCCACATTTAGTAATTAGCAATTATTTTTAGTTTAGTTTTTTCTTTCTTCTGGTTGTTGTAGTTGTGATTTGTACGGATCATCTGCATCGCTCCTCGGCTGGCTTGGAGGCGCCATGGAATGCCGTGTTCTGTCTATACAGAGCCATGTAGTCAGGGGATATGTGGGCAACAAGAGCGCCTCATTTCCATTACAGGTAAATATGTGATAAAAGTATTGGTTTAGCGGCGCAATCACACAGATAGATAGATAACCTCAAAGTAGCGCAGTAGTCGCGGGGCTTGGTGGGGAAAAACCCCGGTGAACCTCAATACTTACCTGACAAGTACATCTGCTCCACTGTGCTTTTAAATGGCAAACGCGTTTCCGGGTGATTTGCATGCAACAAATACCTAAATAATTTTATACACGGCGTTAATCTCGGTGTCGCTCATCAATTGATCAGTCGAGTTGCATTTTATATAGCGCTATTCTAGCTGCAGCAGCCACTTGTTTTGTTTTTGTTTTTTGTTTTTTGTTTCCAAACGGTTTCACGACAGTCTAATGTATTGGTCGTGATCTAACACTTCAGCCGAAAAGGGGCACGATTTTATCAAGCTGCCGACAATAAAAGCCTAAAGTAGTGGGTTACTTAAGCAAGGGAGGGGTACTTGTCACCAGCTGCTAAAACCGAATTAAATTTGACGGTAAACTGTAGAGAGCATGATTTAATATAATCCTCGATAGTTGTCGAATTAGCCATCTAGGTTGGCTCAACATGTAATGTGTACTTTAGCCTTGTAACGGTCACTAAACTCTACGGTAGAGGTAATGCAAAAACAAAGTGTTTTCGACAAATGCCATCAACATTTGAGAATTAAGTAGGAATTCCGAGAGGTGATATGGAAATGACACTCAATTAAATTTTTGGAAAAAAAAGAAGTTCAAAAGCTAATTATATTCTAGTTATGAACATGTGCGACATCCGATTTAAAAATAACGGTTTGTTCTACCTTACTGCGCATGCGCAGGTTGAGGTTCTTGTTTGGATTAGGTTTTTGGTTACAGGTTTGGATTGGGTTTTTGGTTACAGGTTTGGATTAGGATGCGGGTTGCAGGTTTGGTTTAGGATGAGGGTTGCAGGTTTGGATTAGGATGCGGGTTGCAGGTTTGGATTAGGATTTTGGGTTACAGGTTTGGATAAGGTTTTGGGTTGTAGGTTTGGATTAGGTTTTGGGTTAAAGGTTTGGATTAGGATGTGGGTTGTAGGTGTGGATTAGGATTTTGGGTTACAGGTTTGGATTAGGTTTTGGGTTACAGGTAGGACATTTCAACAAGGTAGGACAAATCTCACACCGGCACAGTCTCTTCAAAATCCTAATGTTGACCATAACGTTGTTCTTGCGTGTTAAAAAAGGAAAGGATTTCCTTTTTACTAAACCTAATTAAAGAGGTATATTTCAAATATTTCTCCATACGAGGTATTTCAACGAGCCCACTGTCTAATCCGTTTTGATTTTTAGTCTCAAAATTATATTCATTTCTAATCTCTAAATTTTGCTTTATTCTTAAATATCGGAATTTATTCTCAAAATGCAAATGATGATTTTACTCCTGAAATTTTTTTTCTTCTAAAAAAAAAATACTTCAAATATCTTTTTAGGTGGCCCTCGTGACAACAAGCTACCCAGTAGACAGACATGCATGTTGTTAAAGGGCACATACGCTATTAGCATTCTGCCAATGGTGGTGCCAAAACTAATTGTCCCTGGCCTGTTATGTTCCCCAGTGTGGCCAGTCAGAAAATGATGATGACAAGGAGGGGGATGATAAACGCTATAGATCTAAAATGGCAAACGTTTTGCCAGTCAGTGGATGATGACTGATGACAGTGATTTTGATAAGGATGTCACATGCCAGTGTATTGGCAGTGAAGATAATGATTGTGACTGATGTTTTAATTGTTTATTCTAAAGGTCCAAAAGTCGCTGGTGATGCTGTGGGTGATTGCTCCAAGCCTGTGTCTCTACTTGTCTTGACAGTTGATTATTAAAAATGGTGTGAATCTCTATTTTTAGCCGTCAATGCCCCAGGTTGTTTTCTATGATTGCTCTGATGGATAATATAGATCACTTACTATAGATGCTACCATATATGTACCACAGCTGAATAAGACTCAGCTGTACTGTCTGACTGACCACCATTAACTAATAAAGCTTAGCAGAGTGTACTTTGGTACACAGAAGTAAATTACATTAACCAGCACATTCTGAAGTTGGTCTTTAAAATAATTAAATGACAGACAGGCCTTATTTTATTGTAGACTGCTTTGCATTGCTATGGGAAGCTGACATAAGGCCTTTAACAAATAGATAAATATAATATTACTGAAAATTGTTTGGCTAATAAATGTAATGATGATGATGATGATGATGATCATGGTGATATTGCTATTTGTTTAGTATTTCTTTGAATATCTTGTTCACGGGCAATCCAGCCAAGCAGGGTAGTTACCACTAGCCATCCGTAAAATGCTGTTAATCTTGATGTGGCCGTGAAAACTGATTATTTTACTTGTCACATTGAAATATGGCTGACATGTTAATCATTGGATGGCACGGTGGCGCAGTGGTTAGCACGGTCGCCTCACAGCAAGAAGGTCCTGGGTTCGAGCCCCGGGGTAATCCACCCTTGGGGGGGGGATCATACTGGGTCGTCCTCTGTGTGGAGTTTGCATGTTCCCCCCGTGTCTGCGTGGGTTTATTCCAGGTGCTCCGGTTTCCTCCCACAGTCCAAAGACATGTAGATCAGGTGAATCATCACTACTAAATTGTCCGTAGGTGTGTGTGTGTGTCTGTGTCGGCCCTGTGATGGACTGGTGGCCTGTCCAGGGTGCCTCCCCGCTTGCCGCCCAATGACTTCTGGGATAGGCTCCAGCATCCCCATGACCCTGAGCAGGATAAGCGGTTTGGATAATGGATGGATGTTTTTAAGCATACTGCAACCATAGTTGCAGTATGCTTAAAGATAGAACTAATGTTACTTTTTAAAGGCACAGTCTGTAATACAAATGTGAACCAAAGGGTCGGCCCCATACCAAAATTCAAAATACTGCAATTGAACCGGCTGTTACTCACAAATTGATTGACTGGTCTCTTAATACAAGTACTATCACTAATCAACAAGAAAATGTGGGTTTTATTGTTTTGTGATGCTGTAAAAGGTTTGTTTACATTGGTATTGCCTGTGAACGTTTGAATAAAACAGGGCTGTATTTTCAACCGCGATCGATTATTATTTTCCATCATTAAGTCGAACTCTTCGATAATGCATGTGAATATACCTCAAATTTATGTGGGCAAAAAAATGACAGGTCGGGCCTTTAATTTTGGAACTGTGGCCTGTGGGTAAAAGAAAAAGGGAGCTTCCTACCCTGGATGCAGCTTTGTCAGACGGTCTAAGATAGATTGATAAACAGAAAGCACAAATGTCAGTACAGTCTGTTTCTCTAATTCAGAGTAACAAAACGATGAGGTTGATGCTAAGGATATTGATGGATAATTAATGACAGTAAGGGTGATGATAACAGGGGTTGTTCCTCTCAGTGTTACAAGGAGGAAGACTCAAGCCATTCAAGTAGAGATAAGCGAGCTGCACTCATAGGAATGAGGAAGCGTGACTGTAATTGGTTACCACAGGACTCGTCTGTATGACATCACTGAAGATGGAGACAGGCTTTCACAGACCTGCAATATACAGAATGGGCACATTACAGAAAATAAGCTAGCCAGAAATGCCACTCAACAAATAAGTTTTAATACTTCATGGAAGTACCAGCGTTAATTTGGGGAGATGAAAACAACTGACACAGATTTTTTTTTCACTACCACTTTTCGGACAATAATCTTCTTTATAATTTCATAATGCTTTACTGAGACAACATATCTGGAGAGGAAAGCCAAGCACGTGCATCTGGATGTGGTAGGCTTCTGACTGGGACTCCATAAAAGCCAAGTGAGTTAGGTAATTATTATGACATTTATAATGCTCATTTTGCTTTGAATAAGCCAAATGGGTAATGCAGGTTGAGCAGTGTAGCTGGAGAGATGGATTCCAAGTTGGGAAGACATTGGAATGAATTGTGACTATGTGTAGGGAGCGCGCTTAAATAAAGGGCTGCAGTGTACAGTAGATATAGAGGGGAAGGAGCTTTTGTGATCTGGAAATGTTAAGAACTTTTAGTGGGTTTCAGAATACATTAAGAAAAGAAGAGATTTTGTGAAGGGGTGTTCAGGGACTCTGCACTGACCAGTATTTCAGTATCTAAGAAGTCAGCTAAGTCATTTGGGTGACATCCAACCTCATTTTCCAAACCAAAGTTCACAGGTTATCATTAACCCCCTTGTGCTGAGGTGGCTAACATTAGCCCTGGAACCCGGGGTTGGGGGGCAGGGCAAAAATGTAAAAAGAAAAGTCCAAGACTTCAAGTGAAATATAAAGAGGCACTGACAAGAGTGAGCTAGAAACGGTTAGCTCACACTTGTTAGGGGTGACTGGTCCAAATGAAGAGTTCAGAATAACCCCATTAAGATGGGGGGTGTCTTAAGAGGGGATGCAGCCTAGGACACAGCGATGGTAAAAGTGAGAAACGGAGCATTAATGTCCTGCAGGTTAACCTCAAGAAACTGTTGCTAGCTTTAAAGAACTCTCGGGAAAAACAGAAAAAAAGAAAGAATGCTGCATGGAAACGGTCTACAGGGATCCATTTAAATGTTGTGCTATGTTTAGCAAAGAAATAAATGCCAGCCCTCAGGAAGCTCAGCACAATGTTGAAGATCACCCAGAAAATATACATTCAGATAGGAAGAACTATTCTGCCAACTGAGGTGGGAGATCATTAAAAAGATAGCAGAAAAAAATCAATAGTACCACAGTTTTACATGTACTTGGAGAATACAAGCATTTGGCCCCAGTTTAACTAAGCATGAGGAGAGAGATTGTCATATTGGTGTGAACACATTCAGCTATATAATCTGCTGCAGGAAGCCTTTTATTTGTTGTTTATTGTCAAGATATTCAGATACAGTACGCTTTATTGTAAAAATATGTTTACTACTGCATGGCAGCCTATGGAGGTGAGAATAATTATATATTTAACAATTTTCCATTGCCTATCTATTGGTTATCATAAGTGCCTGGAGAAGGGCTACAAGGGAGGAATTCATATAATGTCCAGTGTATTGAAAATGAGAACTAGTTAAATATATAGAGAGATTTGGGGAGCATAAACTCTTAACTCCTGAATATGCAATTTAACAGATAACTTGCAAGGACTGCCAAAGTTGCAGGGCAGTGCTAGCTATCAATAAACAGGACACAACAAATGAATGTATTTGAGACATTTTGAATGCGCGATGCCTTTTGCCACAATTTTAAATAATAAAATCCTTAAATTGAATCACACCCTTTCTTAGTCAGAGGGGCTACCTAGATGTAAGAGTATCAATCAGTGTTTGTTTAATAAGGCAAAAGGTAAGCATTTGGATTGCTTATTGCAATTAGTTTGAAGAGTGCATAATGCTTTTGCTCCTTGAGGTTTTCCAATGCTCGACCTTAAAGTTATATCCTGTAAACACCATATCACCACTGATGTGTATGAAAAGAGCTCAGGAAGCTCTGGCATAAATTACAGTTTTCTTTGGGTCCGCCACATCACTTGCATATAAACCCACATTTACATAAATATAAATTTGGCACACTACATGAACAACAGGAAATGTATTGCCACAATCCGGTTTTTCTAATGTGGCTTTGATTCCAACTGCTCTGTAATTCCCTTTTTGTCATAAATCTACTTCAAAACAGTCAAAAGAGCTGGAAATTAAATCTGTAGATTTGATTTGCTTAAATCTGTTTGAGTATGTGAGCATGGGTGTGTGTGTGTGTGTGTGTGTGTGTGTGTTTGCATGTATTCAACAAATATGCTCTCTCTCGCTCTCGCTCTCTCTCTCTCTCTGTCTTTCTCTCCACTCTATCTCCAGGTGTTAGGATTTGAGGTAGACTCCATCAACTCTGTCCAGTTCTCCAACCATACGGGTAAGGTGTATGTAATCATTCCATTGCATCTGAGTGTGTATGTCATGCATTTTGTGTTTTGTTTTTTCTTTGTGCTTGCACATCTGTATGAATTTGACCGCCTACTTGGCCAGTGTTTGTTTCTTTGGGATGAGAGTGCACGCATGCATTTGTGAGTGTGCAGGCGCGCTCAGGCTGTGTCTTTGTGACTCAGTCGGCGCCCCCCTGGTGTCAATTCGAGGTGTGACACTGTTGTCATGGTGACAGCTGCCATGTTGAGGTTGGGACCCGAGCCAGTGGGTCTCAAGCTGAGTCAGGTTTTAGGGAGGACGGTGACTCATGAGTGGACATCGGGCTTGTATTGAGGTCATTTTAAGGGGACAGACTCCATATGGATCGCTCTTCTTCCATTCATGGGTGAACTTGACGTCAGGAATTTATTGTAGACCTGTAGGTTGTAGACCTACACTTAGTTGAAGTTAGTTTTTTTTGTTTTGTTTTTTTGTTATGGGAACTGTACTTACCACATCTGAAGTAATATGATTTTTACTTCCTTATGACAATACAAGGTTGGACAGTTTAACCACAAACCACTGGCTAAATACGTATTCAATGGCTGGAATCCCTGGGTTTGCCTTTTTGTCAGCCAATTTTTACAGGTAACCAACTACTGTTCAGAAGTCCCATCCTATTGCAAAAAGATCTAGTTAGTTGGTTAAATGGTGAAAGGGGATGGTTAGGCTTGACGACAAAAACCTTGTCCCTTTGGATCATTATGATAATCATTTCAGGATACATTACTTTGTACAAAGCATTTTTGTGCAAAGTGTGCAAAAATAAATATTCTTGTTTTGTTTCACAAATACCAAAAATTGAGTTCGAAACATTCTGTTATATGTGAGATAAAGCAATATCATTAAAGAAAAACCCAAAACATTGTTTTAGTCGTATTGTTCATTTTTTAACTGTCCATTGATGTGCAGTGGATGACTTTGACCACATCATGCCTTGGTTGTCTAGTTATTTGCTGGGTTTAGATTGAGTCTGAAGTAGCATAGTTTCCACTGGCACCCTGCTGGCCAACAGTACCGGTGGTGGTTGTTGGTAACCTGAGCCTCGACTGATGCAGTATGGAAATCTGATTTATGGTCTGCATATTGACAGATTGTGGTGGATTTTGCGAAAAAGATGGAAATGGATGTGGTGAACATGTATTTTATGAAGAGGGAGGAACACAGGGTGATGTATAAGAGTGGAGGAAAGTGCACACAGGTGGACTATATCTTATGCAGGAGGTGCAGTCTGAAAGATATTGGAGACTGCAAGGTGGTGACGGGAGAACATAGCTAGGCAGCATCGGATGGTGGTCTGTAGGATGACTTTGAAGAGCAAGAGGAAGAGAGTGGAGGCAGAGCCAAGGATCAAATGGTGAAAGTTGAAGAAGGAAGACTGTTGTGTTGAGTCCCGGGAGGAGCTAAGACAGGCACTGGGTGGTAGTGAAGAGTTGCCAGATAGCTGGGCAAACTACTGCATAAATAGTGAGGGAGACAGCTAGGAAGGTACTTGGTGTGTCATCTGGACAGAGGAAGGAAGACAAGAAGACTTGGTGGTGGAATGAGGAAGTACAGGAAAGTATACGGAGGAAGAGGTTAGCAAAGAAGAAGTGGGATAGCCAGAGAGGTGAAGAAAGTAGACAGGAGTACAAAGACATGTGGTCTAAAGTGAAGAAAGAGGTGTCGAAGGCAAAGGAAAAGGCGTATGGTGAGTTATATGAGAGGTTGGACACTAAGGAAGGAGAAAAGGGCTTGAACCGATTGGCTAGACAGATTGTGCAAGCTGGGAAGGATGTACAGCAGAATAGGGGGATGAAGGATAGAGTTGGAAATGTGCTGACAAGCGAGAAGAGTGTGTTGAGAAGGTGGAATGAGTACTTTGAGGGGCTGATGAAGGAAAAAAATGAGAGAGAGCAGGTTAGATGTTGTGGGGATAGTGAATAAGGAAGTGCGGTGGATTATCAAGGATAAAGTGAGGCCAGCTATGAAGATGATGAAGGGTGAAAAACATCCATCCATCCATTTTCCAAATTGCTTATCCTGCTCTGACATACCTGTGGAGGCATGGAGATGTTTAGGAGAGATGGCAGTGGGGTTTTTAACTAGATTGTTTAACACAATCTTGGAAAGTGAGAGGATGCCTGAGGAGTGGAGAAGAAGCATACTGGTACCGATTTTCAAGAACAAGGGTGATGTGCAGAACTGCAGTAAATACAGAGGTATGAGGTTGATCAGCCACAGCATGAAGATATGTCAAAGAGTAGTGGAAGCTAGGTTAAGAGGAGAGATGATGATTAGTGAGCAGCAGTATGGTTTCATGCGATGAAAGAGCACTACAGATGTGGTTTGCTTTGAGAGTGTTGATGGAGAAGTATAGAGAAGGTCAGAAGGAGTTACATTGTGTCTTTTTGGATTTAGAGAAAGAGGAAGTGTGGTATTGTATGAGGAAGTTGGGAGTAGCAGAGAAGTATATAAGAGTCATGCCGGATATGTATGAGGGCAGCATGACAGTGGTGAGGTGTGTGATAGATGGATGGGTTCAAAGTAGAGGTTGGATTCCATCAAGAATTGGCTCTGAGCCCTTTCTTGTTTGCAATGGTGATAGACAGGTTGATGGACAAGATCAGGCAGGAGTCTCTGTGGACTATAATGTTCGCTGATGACATTGAGATCTGTAGTGAGAGTTAGGTGCAGGTTTAGGAGAGCCTGGAGAGGTGTAGGTATGCACTGGAGAGAAGAGGAATGAAAGTCAGTAGGAGCAAGATGAAATACATATGCATGAATGAGAGGGAGGTCAGCAGAATGGTGAGGATGCAAGCAGTAGAGGTGGCGAAGGTGGATGAGTTTAAATACTTAGGATCAACTGTCTGTCCAGGCCTGCCCAGGGTGCCTCCCCGCCTGTCACCCAATGACTGCTGGGATAGGCTCCAGCATCCCGTTACCCCAAATAGGATAAGCGGCTTGGATAATGGATGGATGGATGGATGAATGGATAGATGGATGGATGGATGAATAGACTGTTCAAAGTAATCGGGCGTGCAGAAGAGAGGTGAAGAAAATGAAGGCAGGGTGGAGTGGGTGGAGAAGAGTGTCAGGAGTGATTTCTGAAAGAAAGGTACCACCAAAAGTGAAAGGAAAGGTTTACTGGATGGTAGTGAGACCAGTTATGTTGTATGGTTTGGAGACAGTGGCACTGACGAAAAGACAGGAGGTGGAGCTGGAGATGGCAGAGTTGAAGATGTTAAGATTTTCACTGCGAGTGATGAAGAAGGACAGGATTAGGAACGAGTATATTAGAGGGACAGCTCAGGTTGGACAGTTTGGAGACAAAGCAAGAGACGCGAGATTGAGATAATTTGGACATGTGCGAAGGAAAGATGCTGGGTATATTAGGAGAAGGATGCTTAAGATGGACCTGCCAGGAAAAGAGGAAGGTCAAAGAGGAGGTTTATGGATGTGGTGAGGGAGGACATGCAGGTGGTTGGCATGACAGAGAAAGATGCAGACAGGACGAGATGGAAACGGATGATCCGCTGTGGCGACCCCTAACGGGAGGAGCCAAAAACAGAAGAAGAAGTTTGAGGCTGAAGTGTTTTTGTTAACTTACTCTGTACAACTTTAACAGGGTCGGTTTTGTTCAGTTTTGCCATGACTGATGACGATAGTGTGCTTTCTCAACTGTTGAGGGGATTGTTTCAAGCCAAAAGGCCATCTGTCTCTTAAACATTTTGATTGTTGGTAGAATGTGGTCTTTACACTATTGAGCGGGCTGTAAAAACGCCAGAGGGGACAGCTGTGTTGATAGGAACTTAATATTGTAACAGTAGGGTTTCTGAATCAGGAGGGGGCATTATCCTGTAGAACAAATGTTGAGTTTGGAAGTTGTCTGTTTTGATGTCTTGGTTTTCTGTTAAAAGAGGAACCAAGTATGCACACATGCAGAAAACATTATCAAGGTGCAAGACAAAAAATAGCAAAACTAGAACAAAGGAGTAAGGTCTGCACTCTGAAATGCTCTCAAAAACGAATTTTATTTGGCAACGTTTTGATCAGTCAACTCTTCCTCAGTGTGCAGACCTTACTCCTTTGTGCTTTGTTCTTCGGTCAAGTCTACTTACAAGACTCAGTTAGATTTGCTGGTGTGCAGGCAGAGGGATGATTTGAGGACAGGTGTAGCAGGGGATTGTTCTGGGAGGCTATCATTTATCCAACTGCATTCTGGAGGTGTTGGTAACCCATTTGAACCAGACATATGTGATGGAAGGCTGCCTCTCATTAACCCCACTGACAAACCCTCTAACATGTCAGCAAGTATTCTACATGAGCACTTTCCTAGTACATGTTAGAGCGTGGCACAACAGACAGTACAGTCAGACTGTGGATTGGAGAATAATTTTTATTTGCCCTTTGATGGAGGCGGGTCTATAATTTGATGCAGCAAAATTGAAGAGGACACGTGTCTGTATCCGCATGTGAGCCTGCGAGAGAGAGAGAGGGAGAAAGAGAGCGAGAGCGAGAGAGAGCTGATAATGTGAAGAGCAAGACAATGAAAGACAAAAACAATGAGATATTTAGAGGTGAGCAATTCAGAGATGCAATGAAATTGTGCAGAAAGAGGCGAAGAAAGAAAGAGATGCTAGAAGACAGCCAGACCCTGATGAGAGAAAGAGAAACGTTGGAAGACAGATACAGTAAAGACAGAGGAGAGTGAGAAGTCACAGACTGTGTGAATTGCGACAGCAGCAAATGGTGACGACAGAACCAGCCCTTATCTGTAGCACTGCCTTTTTCTCTCTCACACACACACACAGACACACACACACACACACACACACACACACACACACACACACACACACACACACACACACACACACACACACACACACACACACACACACACAATTTCATACAGAATGTTGTGAATGGCCGTGACTGCTCATCTCTCTTTCTTGGCCCCTCCGGCTTTCTGTTGGCTTGTTGCTTAGCAACCAGCACCATACCATGTGACCTGGCTGTGACTCACCTGGAGCTGCAACATCATCAGCCTGCAGCAAACATGTAACCCTTAAAACACACACACACACACACATAAAAATGTTCATACTAGAAACACACACAGATAGAAATGCTAATGAATGCAGACGTGAAACCCCACAAACAGACTCAGTGTGGGTTTATACTTTATGTGACTGGTGGGTGTGTGTTCCCTTTCCACCTCCCTGGGGAGACCACATACCATGCCTAGGGGCTTCACTAACACCGTGTCCTACCTGGAAGCGAGTGTCCGACTATCTCATCGCATCAGACGCTGTCTGTCAACACTGAAACCTTCATGTAAACAAACCAGGTACCTATCAGCTGTGCGCTCATGAGCAGACTGGAGACTTCCTCATCTATGATGCCGCGCTTTTCAATGCGAGTGATGGGAAGTTAATTGAAACGGCATCCGATTAAAGTTCAGCTCAAAACAGCGCACCGTTGCGTTGCTCGCAGCCAGTTAGGACATTACAATAGAAAATAAAGCAATCAAACTGATTTTGTTGCTGACACTTGCTCGCGGCGCATTCAGTCAGGACACAGTGTAGGGTCTGCAAGTCTGAGACAAGACAGGCACGTACAAGGACTATGGTGTATGTGTGTGAGCGTGTGTGTGTTTGTGTGTGTGTGTGTGACCCTGTAATTTTATACATGTATCCACTGGAAAAGTTTATATAATTGGAGTCAGCACTTCAGAAACTTGAAACAATAAGTCCTCTCTTTTCTGTTTTCCAGTGGTGTCTCTGGCACATAAAGCCTGTTGGGTTACAATAAACTCTGTATGGGCAGCATCGGACTCATCAATGAAACTACACACAAACCTACTTGCTCAATAAATCCAAACACAAACACACCTCATCAGTGAATTAAATCACAAATGCACATGTTAATGTAATGCGGCACAGAAGTGGAGACAGGGATATGAGTGATGTCATCAATAATGGCATTTGATCTCACACAACTGATATATTACCTTTTTATACAGCATTGCATTGCATTACAAATCCAGTTATCAATCAGCTGGGGTTAAACTGGGATTTGTTATGTGGGGGCCCTCTGGTTTCAGGGTTGCCATGGGTGCTCGTGTGTGCATAGACTACAAAATCTGATTGATATCATTTGACAAACTGCAAATAAAGTATAGCAAGGTGAGACAACCCTCTACTCTTAACACTAAAACACTAACCAAAGTCATCTGTAATCCAAAACTACAGATGATGACAATAAAAACTTTCTGTAAGTGCACTCTCCTGTATTATTCTCCTGGAATTGATTTATATTTTACATATATACACAGGCTGCCAACACCTTTTCACATTTCCAAATCTTTCCATGACTGTTGGCCACCAAAGACAGGAGGCAACCTGCCACAAACTATCTTGCGTTAGTATTATTTTGTAAAATCGAAACATTGTTCTGTTATTAAACCTGTCAGTTTCTGAGCATTTTGCTCCATACCTTGCCATGCACCTATGCCACATGCTGGCCTCCAACCTAGCTTGATTAACAGAATTGTTCAATTTGCAGTCAGTAAAATTAAGCCTAGCAAAATGGCGCTGGCTGCTGCTGTTACTGCCATATCTAGCTAGCTAAAATAAGTTACTTGGCTGTCTGAGGATATGATGAGTTTGCATTGATTTAAAACTAAAAAACTTGATGATAATGAATGACTATGGTTGCTGGTTTGTAGTTAATTAAGTTTACAGCAGTTTGCTAAAATATCGAAGTTGATAGAGAAATTGTTTAACGGGAACATCAGATGAACTGCATGGTATACTCACTCATGCCACGGAGAGGAAAGTTCCTCACCGGACATTTTCTCCGGGGGTGCCTCCACCGGGTCCCGCATGAGTCAGGCACGGCAGCCAGTGGATACGACCATCAGCTCGCAACTGACCATGAAAGTGATGACGCAAAGTCATTTTAAACTCGAAAAAACATAAATTGTTATTGGTCAGCATGCAATATGTATTATTTTAACAAAGGCAGAGTGAAAATGTATGAATAAATTAATTGTTGGTAGAAGATTTTTTGGGGGGGGATTCCCCCCCCTTTTTTTTCTTCTCCCCAATTGTATCCAGACAATTATTCCACTCTTCTGAGCCATCCTGGTCGCTGCTCCACCCCCTCTGCTGATCCGGGGAGGGCTGCAGACTACCACATGCCTCCTCTGACACATGTGGAGTCACCAGCCACTTCTTTTCACCTGACAGTGAGGAGTTATGCCAGGGTGACGTAGCTTGTGAGAGGATTATGCTGTTCCCCCCAGTCCCCCCCCCCAAACAGTGCCCTGACCAACCAGAGGAGGCGCTAGTGCAGCGACCAGGACACATATCCACATCCGGCTTCCCACCCACAGACATGGCCAATTGTGTGTGTAAGGGATGCCCGACCAAGCTGGAGTTAACATGGGGATTCAAACTGGTGATCCCCGTGTTGGTAGGTAACAATTCTCTGATTTTCTTACCTGGATTATTGAGCCTGCATAAAGACATTTGGCTGTTGAGCTCAGATATCAACAACCTTTCATCATAATCTCAGACACTGCCATTAACAAGTGTCCTACATGTACTACTTACATGCACTACATGTAACCGACATGTGTCTATGACTTCAGAACATGTAATAAAACACACTTATTTCATTGGAACATGATGGGTACATGTGCGAACACGTTATGGTGTTTTAGATGTCAGAAGGATGCCTCCACTCAACTATCAACCAGTGTTAACTCAAAACCTTGGTCGTTAAAAAAGCAAATGTACAAATATTATGATGGTTGTCCACCCGTGGGCGGTTTTCAAGAGGTGAATAGCACCCACAATATAGACTATAATGCTGGAATGTGGTATTATAACATTAGCTTGTTCCCATTTTCTGTTTGAGAGCACACAGTGTGCCTGCTGGCTCCTTGCACAAAATGAGCTGCACACGCCCACAGTAGCGCTGGTTATATAGCTATATATGGCTATCGAATAATTCATATCAAGCGGCTGTAGCTGTAATTAGCTGTCAAGAAAAATATTTTCATTTGCTCACTGAAGTTAAAGCAATAAAGCTAAACTTAAATAAAAACACCGCCTTCTCTCCAACTGAAAAACAGATT
This sequence comes from Lampris incognitus, assembly GCF_029633865.1. Taxonomy (NCBI): domain Eukaryota; kingdom Metazoa; phylum Chordata; class Actinopteri; order Lampriformes; family Lampridae; genus Lampris; species Lampris incognitus. Next base: position 23,207,207 of record NC_079223.1, on the reverse strand, counting down.
AGCCTAAATATGCCGCACTTCAAGTGCAGGAAGCCTTTCCAAACACCTTTAGGAGTCATTGATAGTAATGGCCTCATTAAAACAGTGCGAAGCTGAAGAGAATGTAGGCATACATTAGGTTTAATTTAAAGGGAGTCCACGATTCTAATCCAATACACTTTTGGTGAAGTTCAGCGAATTGCCCCTTATGGTCGTCTAGCTGTCCGTTTAGTGTGTGCGCTCAAAAGAACTCCGATGTTTGTACCCTACACTGTCTTGTCTCTACAAATGTGAAATAATAGTGGCTCGGACTGATGAGCCGTAAATAATTCCAGTAATTCAACACCTTGCGTAAGGGAGGGGTGTAATTTGATTCGGACTGCATGTTTAGCATTACAAGCAGAGGCACAACTTGTCACCATTCTAAATTACCTGATCAACATCAGAGTTGAAACGCATCACCATGATGTTCTTATGAAGACAGTGGAGAGCTGAGGAAAATGTGGGCATACACTGTTTCAGTTCATATTATATAGGCTACAAACCTTGTCACCATCCTAAAATATCTGACTTGCATTCATGTTTGATGCGCACAGCAAGAACTGAAGACCCAGTGCCCATCACCATGAAGGAATTGAATGTGGAGAACATTACATTACATTACTTTGCAATAATCCCCCACAGCCTTACTAGATGATGAGAATTCTCATAACAGTGCTGCCATACACATAGCCTGATGAAAAAATAACTTAAAATTAGTCAGCTACACATGTTAAAAACATCCCACTGTAACCCCCACAAATACGGAATTTTAAATTTTAGAATATCAAACAAATTTCACACTGATGACATTTAACTCCTCGCTCAGTGAACTTTTAATTCAGAACACTGAATTGCAAGTCTAACACATTGCAGGTTACACAAAAGATTATTCATTCATTCATTCATTATCCAAACCACTTATCCTTACTCAGGGTCGCGGGGATGCTGGAGCCTATCCCAGCAGTCAGTGGGCGGCAGGCGGAGAGACACCCTGGACAGCCCGCCAAACCATCACAGGGCTGACACACACACACATTCACACCTCGGGACAATTTAGTACGGCCGGTTCATCTGACCTACATGTCTTTGGACTGTGGGAGGAAAACGAAACAGCCAGAGGCAACCCACGCAAACACGGGGAGAACATGTAAACTTCACACAGAGGACGACCCAGGATGACCCCCAAGGTTGAGCTACCCCGGGGCTTGAACCCAGGACCTTATTGCTGTGAGGTGACTGCGCTAACCACTGCACCACCATGCTGCCCACAAAAGATTATATTGCATTAAATAAAAGAAAAATAATCATCCATCCTAAAACATCAATGGGCCTTTGTTCGGCCTGTGTTTTGTGTGTGTGTGTGTGTTAAACGTCTTCTCCTGGATTGCTACCTTGCCATGGTGCAGAAGCTTGCGTGATCCCAATGATCCCAAGAGCCATGCCGTCCCGAGCTTGGCTTCTGGTAGGGTCAACCAAGGCAGATCGGTCAAGGGGAGAGGTTCCAGATGAAGCACGATCCAGAGGAACTGATGGATGATGTCTCCAGGTCACAATGACAGTGAAGGTGGATGAAGGCTGTAACAAAGGGTGGTCCCCAATTGTCTTGGTTCTCCATACCATTGGACTCTGGCCACCCCACTGCCAAGGACTGTGTGGTTGCTGCAGGCGCATCAGCCACCCCACGTAAAAAGCTGTCACGCGTAGGGATCCTCCCATTTTGTGGCTCCAGGATTGGCCTCTACACCCACCTGAGGTCCCAGAGGGACCCAGAGGGAGAACAGTCATACTTGACCCCGAGTGACTGCTGATGATGGTGTGCTAAACAAAACAAGTTACGACGACCCAAACATCTCTCAGCAGGAAACTGCCAGCTGCATGGCCTTAAAAAAATCAAATTATTTGGAATGAAGAGGCAGCCTTAAGATTACTGAACAAGTATTTGCTAGTGGTAGATTCCCACCATCCATTGGCAAGAAAAACTCTAAACTGGGTGGCTCAGGAAACCCAGAAAGTGGCACTCTGGACGTCCTGCTTGCAAAAATGAGAAAGTCCTCCAGTGTGAAATGGTCCACATGTCCTTCTAAAAATAGAGTAAAGAGACCAAAACAAAAAAAGCCTAAACCTAGTCATTTCTATCTTATTGTTTGGTTAAAAGACACTGTAAGGTGCAGCCATTCAAAAAACATGCTATACCTTCCACTTCCATCAACCAATCTCCAGTAGGCAACACAGGTTTTCAAAGCTCCTGCTGTTGTTGCAGGAGATAGATTGGGCTGGAGGAGAATCATGAGGTCTGTGCAGGTCAGTGGAGAGGGAGGCAGTGTTATGACTTGGCTGAATGTTTTAGAGTTGCATACCACCTCATTTAGGACCCCAAGTGTCAATTGGCCTTCCTTAAACCTATGACCAAAGGGAAGACAAAAAGGAAAATTAGCCAACTGTACTTGAGACTCAAACTAACCTAAAGTTCAGCTCAAGTGCTTTCTGGCAAAACTCCTCACAGCAATATTATACTGTGTGATGGTCAGCTATTGTTTTCAGATTTTTGAATATTCACAATTAACAGACTTACTGCGTAAGAGCCTGAGCCAGCCTGTCCTCCAAATAAAACTGGAGGGCAATTCGCACAAGCCAATCCTGGTCTTCTAAATTTTTTATGGACCTCAAAGCCACCATGACATTGCGAGTGTCACCAGCAGCAAACACTTCAGACCTGGCTGCCTCAACAGTATCAGCTGTGCTGACCTACAGTACAAAAACAGAAACACAAGGGTGTGCACTACACATACACACAGTAGTAGGTCACAGGAGTAACTGGATTCAAAAGGTTTCTTCAAAAACCGGACAAAAAGTCCTTCAGCTGGGGTGTACGGGTGGCATGGTGGTCTATTCCGTTGCCTACCAGCACAGGGATCTTTGATTTGAATCCGCATGTTACCTCTGGCTTGGTCGGGCATCCCTACAGACACAATTGGCCGTGTCTGCGGGTGGGAAGCCGAATGTGGGTGTGTCCTGCTCGCTGCACTAGCGCCTCCTCTGGTTGGTCGGGGCGCCTGTTCGGGGGGGAGGGGGAACTGGGGGGAATAACGTGATCTTCACACGTGCTACTCCCCTGGCAAAACTCCTCACTGTCAGGCGAAAAGAAGCGGCTGGCGACTCCACATGTATCGGAGGAGGCATGTGGTAGTCTGCAGCCCTCCCCGGATTGGCAGAGGGGATGGAGTAGCGACTAGGATGACTTGGAAGAGTAGGGTAATTTGCCGGGTGCAATTAGGGGGAAAAAAAGGGGGAGGGAGTCCTTCAGCTGTATAAACAAGGTGCTTCTGAGGCTGAATGTTACAATACCAGAGACTATACCACATACACTGCAAGATACACAATTTACTTCATATGCTGGCAATGCATTCCAAAAGTAACTCTCATATTAAGTACATTATACATTCTATTGGCTTGCCAGCAGATCAGAGTATTGTACAAATTCTGGTTTTTGGTCACCAGTAATGAAGAATTATGGTCCTGTTTTCCTCATGTGCCATGCCCATTGAAATTGTGTTCACAGGTGGGTAAAAAAAATCTAGTCAACCCAGAGTACTTTACAAGCTTGTTATTTCCATCGATGTGCCAGAGAGATAAAGGAGCAGGAACAGAGTATGGCCTTCTTGGTGTCAGTAACACCTCAAGGCCACGGATAGCACTGTCAATTGCATCCAAAGCTCTGGGGTTCTCTCTTACTCTTAATTGTGAAACCCCAAAGAGAAAGGTAACATAATAGAACATTAACCACTGGCAAACTGTGAAGTGTTTATTCTATATGCGTACTAATGCCACTGAAGAGGGCCAATATTTTCTAAATGGTCTAAAAAACCCCGCAAACGTTTCCAGAAAAGGGCTGCAATGTAGTAGGCTATACACCCTGTTTATTTTACATAAGTAGTTCCGTTACCTAATTCCAAAGCTGCATAAAAATTCAGACACAATCCTGTACCCAGAGTTGGGAGTTGTGGCAAGATAGCCTGACAGTGTTCCTTAAATCTGCATCTGTAATGTCCGTGTACAGCTGTCCTGTGGACAGGCCAAAGTCACTCATTTGATGTGTAATCATTCGCACACTCACATCCAACAATTACGAAATTTCAGGGACAGTAAAATCAAATTCATGGAGATACTTAAGTTGCTCTTTTGAGATATCAAAAGCTGGGCGTCCTTGTCCTCCTGTCAAAATAACTGGTGCGCCAAATCCATTGATCTCTATGCTTTGACTACTTTGCAAAATCTGTAACGTACCCACCAGGTTCTCCAGTATATTTTGCTCATTGGGTATGATGGAGTTTTGCGAGAATCTTGACAACATATGAAGAAGTTCCTCAAAGCGACAATAAATATAATCCAGGTCTCCTGTATTGGATTCCCTCTGGAAGCTCAAGGTATCCAAGATTTCGCACAACTCTCTAAAAAAGCCTTCGGGAAGAACTTGTGCACTGGCCATATCGAGTGAATAGGCTAAACGACAAAGAACGAATTAAATAATAGCCTATACACACTGTAGCCTGAGTTTTCAGCTGGGCTTTTGGAAGTGACGAGACAGAGAATGGTTATATTTGGCTATATTGGCCTTTTAAACTCGGCTCATTGGCTATTGCTTGGAGGTTGGCCGGGGCCGGGGCTGGGGCCGGGGCTGGCCGGGGTGACAACTACCTGTTTGCCCTCTATATTGAAATTAAATCCCAGTTAGTTCTCACACCTGAATAATGACATGCAAGTCATGTAAATGCTCTTAAACAGATAAAAGGGCACCTTACATCAGTTTAGCTGTCTATGCCATTTTAATTACAACTGCAACTGTTTTTGTGAGATACTGGTAATGTAGCCAAAATATGAAAAGGTGGCTTAGAAAGGTATTTATAAAACTGCTGTTTCAGTGCATTTCTAAATAAATGTCTCCACCATTTATCCATACTTTACTTTTGCTGTACGTCGGGATCTGCACATGTACTTGTCTGAAGTGTTGCTTCCTTATATAAATTTATATTTAGCAAATTATTGTGTTGAAGGATGTTTGAAGGTTTATTTCATTCATTGCGCCACTGCAGTGACATAATCATGATGTCCACTCCAAATTGGTCTATGGTCAGCAAGACGATTGATTGACATGATGTTTGGTTGGTCGATCAATTGGGCAGTTGGGTGGTTTTTGGCACTTTTCACACACCATCGACTGACTGACTGAGCGGCCACATTAGCGTGACTAAGTATCATGTCAGAGCAGCGTTTCTCAAAGTGTGTGGCGTCCCCTCCGGGGGGGGGGGGAGGGGAAGTAGTGCAGAACTACTGTTGTGACGTTGGAATCTTTCATGGCAGAACAGTCAGTGAGAGAGCGCCCTCTACATCTAAAGAAGATTGACAGAATTTATTAGAATGACCATATATCACACCTCTGATCTGCTCTGTTCCATTCTACCCCAAGATAAAGTCCATTGCTAATAAATACAAAAAGACACCAGCACAAGTGACAAAGAATAACTATAGGATTATATTACATTACATATATGTCAAATATACACTGCTCAAAAAAATAAAGGGAACACATAAGCAATGCAATGTAGCTCCAAGTCAATCACACTTTTGAGATATCAACCTGTCCAGTTAGGAAGCAACACTGATTTGTGAATCAATTTCACCTGTTGGTAAATTGTCTAATTTCCACCAGGTGGAAATTAGACAATTTGCAAGACAACCCCTATAAAAGGAATGGATTTGCAGGTGGTGGCCACAGACCATTTGCCTGTCCTCATCTTTTCTGGCCGATCTTTGGTTAGTTTTTCATTTTGCTAGTGCCCTCACCACTAGAGGTGGCATGAGGCGGTATCTGCAACCTACAGAAGTTGCTCAGGTAGTGCAGCTCATCCAGGATGGCACATCAATGCGTGCTGTGGCAAGAAGATTTGATGTGTCTCCCAGCACCGTGTCCAGAGCATGGAGGAGGTACCAGGAGACAGGCCAGTACACCAGGAGACGTGGAGGGGGCCGCAGGAGGACAACAACCCCGCAGCAGGACCGCTATCTGGTCCTTTGTGCAAGGAGGAGCACTGCCGGAGCCCTACAAAACGACCTTCAACAGGCCACTAATGTGCAGGTTTCTGCTCAAACAGTGAGAAACAGAATGCATGAGGATGGTATGAGGGCCCGACGTCCACAATTGGGGCCTGTGCTCACAGCCCAACACCGTGCAGCCCGATTGACCTTTGCCAGAGAACATCTTGGTTGGCAGATTCGCCATTGGTGCCCTGTGCTCTTCACAGATGAGAGCAGGTTCACACTGAACACATGTGACAGACGTGAGAGAGTCTGGAGACGCTGTGGAGAACGTTCTGCTGCCTGCAACATCCTCCAGCATGACCGGTTTGGCGGTGGGTCAGTGATGGTCTGGGGAGGCATATCCTTGGCATCACCTTGGTCCTCCTTGAGCTTTTGCACCCCCTGTTGACAGAGCTGCCACCAGACGGAGCGTTGTGCGGCAGTGTCCTCCAGCTGGCTCGGGTTCAGGCCGCACTTTTTTATGATGGTCTTCAGCTGGTCTTTGTACCGTTTTTCTGGCCCCCTGCCAAGCGGCAGCCAAGATGTAGCTGGCCATACAGCACTTTACATGGTAAGCGCTGCTTCGGCATCCTGATGACGTGTCCGAGCCATCGAAGTTGGTGCTGGGTGACGGTAGCCTCCATGCTGATGCAGTTGGTCTTGCAGAGTATTTCAGTATGGGGCACTCAGTCATGCCAGGTTAACCTTAGGATGCATTGTAGGCATCTGATGTGGAAGGCTTCAAGCAACCCGAGGTGGCAGCTGTACAGGGTCCACGCCTCACAGCTGTAGAGGAGAGCCGTGATGACAACTGCCAAGTAGACAGATATTTTGGTGTGGAGGTTGAGGTCTTTGTTTTGAAAGACCTCAGTCTGCCAAAAGAGGATGATGCTTGTTTAATCCGGTTTTCTATCTCCCTGTCGATGCTGCAGTTGTCAGAGGAAGCTGCCCAGGTATTTGAAGGATTCCACTCTTGCAAGTGGTTTGTTGGAGATGGTGAAGGTTGGTGAATGAGATGGAGGAGTAGATGCCCATTGGCATACTACGTCAGTCTTTGCCACGTTTATAGAGAGACCCAGCCTACCGTATGCCCTTGCAGCAACTGCAAGGGTAGCTTGCAGTGCCTCCGATGTGTGAGCCACAACTGCACAGTCATCTGTGTACTGTAGCTCGATGATGTGCTCAGATGTCATTTTTGTGACCGCTTGGAGCCTACGGATGTTAAATAGGTTTCCATCTAGTCTGAAGTCCACAGTAACCCCACTGTCCTGCCTGATTTCCTTGTGGAGCAGCAATGTCACACACAGGAGGAAGATGTTAAAAAGAACTGGAGCAAGGATGCATCCCTTACGTACCCCGGTGCATACCCTGAAGGGCTCGGATTCCTGGCCTCCAATGGTTACACGTGCCATCATCCCCACATGAAATTGTTGAAGGATGTTGACAAACTTTCGTGGGCAGCCAAACTTCAGGAGGATGTTCCATAGGATGTCCCTGTTGACTGTGTTGAAAGCCTTTGACGGGTCAATGAAGGCTATGAAGAGGTCCTGGTGTTGCTCCCTACACTTCTCCTGGAGTTGCCGTGCTGCGAACACCATGTCCACAGTACTCCTATTCCTCCTGAACCCACACTGTGACTCAGGCAACAGCTCCTCTGAGATGTTTTTTACCAGCCTGTGTATCATGACTTTGGCCAGGACTTTTCCAGCAACAGCCAATAGTGAAATGCCACTGCTGTTGCCACAGAGGGACTTGTCTCCTTTGCCTTTATATATGGAGATGATGTTAGCATCCCTCCACTGCTGAGGGATGGTTTCGTTCTTCCATACATGTGAGATGAACAGGAAAAGTGCACGGGTGCAGAGGTAGCCTCCCTGTTTAAAAATCTCTGCAGGGATACTGTCAGGGCCAGGGGTCTTGTTATTTTTTTCAGCGACCTAACTGCACAATGAACCTTTTCAAAGGTTGGTGGAAGGTCAAGGTCTTGGATGGTGGGGCGGACAGGTAGTTCATCCAAGATTGAGGGATCTGTTGGGGAGGGCTGGTTCAAAAGGGTCTCAAAATGTTCTGCCCACCTTTTTGTAATGAGTTTCTGATCCTTTATGGGGGTGGTACCATCATCAGACTTCAGGGGGGAGACAGAGCAGTTTCTTGGGCTGTAGATGGTTTTCACTACATCATAACAGTTGTGCATATTGTTTCTATCAGCATGGGATTATATTTCATTTACCTGCGATATCCACCACTCATTCTGCAGGGCACGCAATTTTGACTGCACCTCTCTCCTGGATGCTTGCCATTGTTGCTGGAGTGCAGCTGATGTAGGATTGTTGAGGACAGCATTGTGTGCTTTGTGCATGCCTTTGAGTATGGTAGTTATTGTGCCTGTGTTGTCATTGAACCAGTCCTGGTGCTTTCTGTTCTTGTAACCGATGGATTGGGATGCTGCCTCATAGAGCCTGGAGCTCACGGAAGACCTGTGATATATTGTGTACACACACACACACACACACACACACACACACACACACACACACACACATATATATATATATATATTTATAGTGGGGCGGCATGTTGGCACAGTGGTTAGCGTGGTCGCCTCACAGCAAGAAGGTCCTGGGTCGAGCCCCGGGATAGTCCAACCTTGGTGGGTCATCCCGGGTTGTCCTCTGTGTGGAGTTTGCATGTTCTCCCCACGTCTGCGTGGGTTTCCTCTGGGCGCTCCAGTTTCCTCCCACAGTGTGTGTGGGTGCCCTGTGATGGTCTGGCAGCCTGTTCAGTGTGTCTCCCAACCTGCCACCCAGTGACTGCTGGAAGAGGCTCCAGCGTCCCCGCGACCCTGAGAGCAGGATAAATGGTTAAGATAATGGATGCATGGATGGATGGATGGACATTCAGCAAAACGTGCTTTCATGAGACAGAGAGTCTGTAGGTTCACAGAATGGAGAGATATTTGACAGGGACAAAAAGAAAGACAAGCGATGCTTCCGAGACAAACAAGACAAAGTGCTTAGCTGATGGTAATCAACCAAAAACCAAGTAAAGAAAATATGATGAAGCCTGTCTTTCTCTTATGTTCACAGTGAAAGTGGTGGGAGATGAGGAGAGACCAGTGTGTATTTTATGTCTGAAAACTCTGGCAGCTGGTAGTATGAGACCAAAGACACTTAAGACACATTACACCCCAGTCATGTCAATAAGCCACTCCAGTTCTTTCAGAGAAAACTTGGTGCATACCGTCAGCAGGAACATTGCTTTTTAAAAGCTGCATCAGTGAACAACAAAACACTAATGGCATCATACAAAGTCGCATACAGAATTGCCCTGTGCAAGAAACCACACACAATAGCAGGGGAGCGCGGGAAGATGTTTTAAGTGGGGGGCTGCCGCCAACTAAAATGAAAAGTATTGTGGTGAGCCGGTGTGGAAGAATGAGTCGAAAGGCAGAGATCTGTTTTTAATCGCAACTCCCATGCCCCATACACCGCACGACCCCGGGGGTGCTCTTTTATCCACACTGGCCAAGTCGGACCAGAACTGACAACAACGTGTAGTCCGCGGTGGTGTAGCGGTCTCAGCATCGGCTTTGTGTCGATGCAGTTGCCCACTGGGGACCGGGGTTCGCGCCCCGGTCTCGTCAGATCCGACTATGGCCGGACTCGATGAAGCAGCAATAATTGGCAACGCCGTCTTCGGGAGGAGGGCGGCGTCGGCTTGTGTTCGTCACATGAATGCGTCTCTGGGTGTGTCGGAAAAAACAGTGGCGAGGCGTCTGCTTTGAGACTGCCGGCCGGAGAGTTCCAGTTGGCGAACGCACGCAGTACGAGGGTGGGTGTTTGAATTAAAATAGGGATCGATTGGCCACTAAATTGGGAGAAAAAAGGGAAAATTCAGAAATAAAAAAAAAGTTAAAAAAAGAAAAGAACTGACAACAACGTAACGAGTCCCCTCCATGATTCAAGTGGTGACATCAGTCCCAGTCACGGTCCTACAGTCAGTTAGTCGGTCTCCTACTTGGTCTGAGTCGAACCCCCAAAGCAAAACACAAGAATAACCACAACATTAACACCACATCATTAAAACACAATTTTATATTCCAAAATCTTTTTATGATCAGGGTTGGTAAATCTAACATAACAAACTGACTTGCTCATCGTTTTTCCCCAAAAATCTGCGTTTGTTCTCTTTTTTTTGCACAGATTTAGCTTTATTGTAATTGTTCTAGCAAAGTGATTTTTTAAAAATTTTATTTAGTTTTTCTGTCTTTGAAAAATCACACAGACTAATGAAGCAATCTAGTGACAAATGTCACAAAAAGAGTTTTGATGAAGTGGAAGTGGAACTTGCATTTATTATTTGCACAACATAATTTACTGAGAGAAACGTGAAAGGAATGTTCATGGTCTTGATGTTGTTTAAATAAAGTTAAACTTGGCCCATTTTGTCATAACTTTGTTGGGGCGAGGGGCATGAAAATGTTTCTTCCACCAAAGGGGGGCATGACAGAAAAAGTTTGAACCACTGTGTTAGAGTGACTGGCTGAGTGATCAGTTTGACACGATTGGGCCGCTGGATCAGGTGGCCAACAACATCACTGAAATTACACGATCGGTCGGCTGAGCACCGAGAGGCACGAGGGAGAGCGCACAGTTAGAGCACCCCAAATAACAATCCCTGAAGGGCACCCCAAATAACAATCCCTGAAGAGCACCCCAAATAACAATCACTGACACCTCTTCCTAACTTGAAGCGAGCGAGCGAACTCTAGCAGATGGAGTGCGACAAATTGTCTGGATGTACCATGAGCGATGTTGCAGCGTGAGGAGGGTGCTATTTGCACGTATTTAAATTAGATAATATGCGTACATTTGTCACAAAATTGTCCCATTTCTATGCAAATGAGCCTCATTCCAAAAAAAAGAAAAAGAAAAAAGAAAAGTCCAATTTACAAACACCAGCGCTAATAATGCAGTTAGAGTGAACATTATTAGCGTCTACAGGGTTGGTGGTAAGTGCCGCCCAGACGCTCCAGTGATCACGGCAGCAGGGAGTGTAGCCAGGCAAAGGCATCATCCTGCCAGGCGTGACCATGAGTGGATATTTATAAGGAGAATATCACTGGCTGGTTACCAGAAGAGCCATGGTAGATAGAAACAGGCAATATAACCACAGATGTACTGCTTGTACGTGGAGTTGGGCAGGGTTACAGCCAGAGCCCGAGCCAGTCAGAGATAGGACGATACAATGGAGGCTGGATTGAGGCTGTTGGTTACAGACTGAAGGAGCGTTTTTTTTTTCTTGGTGCCATTTTCCCGCTTTATTGGATATTGATAGTAGAGAGAGTGACAGGAAAAAGAGAGAGAGAAGGGATGACATGCAGCAAAGGGCTCAGGCTGGATTCGAACCCACACCCACTGCAGTAAGAGCTCAGCCCTATGTGGTACGCACTCTACCAGGTGAGCCACCAGGGTGCCCTGAGAATAATCTCTTTTTTATTTAACTGGGACTGAAACCATTCGCAGATACAGATTGTCAGGTCTAACAATTCTTGCTATACTTCATGGCATCAAGGAAGACATTGAACCTGCCTACTGTGATCTTGGCGCAAAGCCACCATTATACTTTGCCACATGGGTAATTGCAATCAGATGCAAAACAAGGGCAAATTGTACTCAGCTCCAAAACTTTATGGGTGTGTGCTGTAATATTTTTTGTGAATCGGACCTTGAGACGGCGCAGATAACGGTTGCAAGTGATGCACAATTCATGGTGCTATCTGCGGCCACAATCCATTCTTTGTGAATTCACCTGTCAATACAGAGTCTAGGTTATCATTCCCCAGTGGCACTAGCCACAACAGCATCCACAATCATTTTTTTTCTTTTCTTTTTCATTTCGGGACACAAGACCGCCAGCATCACACATAGCGTTTCTGTAGCCATGGTTGACAATTTCTTGACCCTCCTCCCCGACGACCTATGAACTTGTGCATGATCATGAAAGACAGCATACGATGATTGGTCAGCATCATACTTGTAGTGTTGCCAGTCTCCCGGCCAAGACACGGCAAGAATTTATGGCACTATGGTTGTCTATTCTGACACGGTGACCATCGTGAAAGACATAAATATCGTGTAGTCTGATCCCAGCATTAGAAAAACAAGAGACATCCACAGACAGAAACAGATGAAAGAGGAGGGGAAGTTAACAGATAATTAGAATAGGTATAATAACAATTAGATTTAGTTATCTTTCAAATCAAACATCCCAAGGTATGAGTGGAAAGTATTGCTCTTGCAGCTGCATTTATAGCCTTTTTTTTTTTTTTACTCAAACTTAGCTTAACCATGTCATATGATATGCTACTTCAGTACACTAACAACAAATATTACTGGAACCGCTACAGAAAATTGCAGATGAACATTTAATATCCAGGAACATTATAGATACTGCCACTGACTATCCCTGTAACCAACTGACCACAGTTTCGAACACTGACAGTACACGCTCCAGCCATATACATACTAAGTTTTAACCTAGTCTTGTTTCTTGTCCTTTGTGCTCTCTTCTATTCTCCCTTTTGTGTTTCTCCCTCTCCTTCTCCCTAATTTCTCCTCTCTTCTGTCCTCTCCCCCATTTCCTCCTCCTCTTCCTATCCTCTAATCCACAGGTTATTCCCATTGGAAGGGTCAGGTTTTGACAGCAGATGAACTCCACGTCCTTTATGAAGGAATCAAGCTCAACAATGTACACCACTATGATTATGTTTTAACAGGTAACAAACACACACACACACACACACACACACACACGCACACGCACGTGTACACAAACATTCATACAAACTACTTTGCCTGTTTTCTGTCAGTGATTGTTTGTGTGTAATCTGTTACATGTTATATTGGATTACTCCAGTAACAGATAGATTTAAGTAACTTTAATTTGTTAGTTGTAGAAACATTTATTTAAGTCAAGCCACCGTGTCCTTGTTATTTGTGGCCTGAGACCTGTTTCACTCAATGCTTTCCCCTTCTGGAGCCGCACTGTTGACAGTGAACACGAAACAGGATAATGTTATTGAACTCATTAATAACCATTGTAGTTGGAAAAGGGGTTATAGAAAAGATAATTTCATCACAAATACGACTGAACAAATGAATCCTGATGTTTCCGTGTGTTTGTGTTTGGTTGTTTGTGTCTGAGCTGTGCGTCTGATTGTGTCCTTCTATTTGTGCACGTGATTGTTCTTGCACATGTCTGTATCTGTGTCATCATTGTATTATTAAGGGTACACAAGAGACACATCGTTCCTGGAGATGGTAGTGGATATTATTCAGGAGTTGAAGAGAGCTAATCCCAACCTGGTCTATGGTTAGTGTTCAGCTCTGCACTCTTTTGACTGTGATTCATTTGGTTTTGTTTAACTGTATTCATCTTTACTCAGCTGGGTTTTTCCACGGAAGTTAGGTCTCTTTCCATGTGCGAATTTGTCCAGGCAGCAGCTTCAAGACAAAACCACCCGGGGCAGCAGAGCTAGAATCAGACTCCGATTGTTTGCCAAGCAGTAACTGTTAAAGGACTTTTTTATTTTTGGAATTTCCCCTCTTTTTCTCCCCAGTCGTACCTGGCCAATTACCCCACTCTTCCGAGCTGTCCCAGTCACCGCTCCACCCCCTCTGCCAGTCCGGGGAGGGCTGCAGACTACCACATGCCTCCTCCGATACATGTGGAGTCACCAGCCGCTTCTTTTCACCTGACAGTGAGGAGTTTCGCCAGGGGGACGTAGCGCGTGGGAGGATCACGCTATTCCCCCCAGTTCCCCCTCCTCCCCGAACAGGCGCCCTTACCGACCGGAGGAGGTGCTAGTGCAGCGACCAGGACACATACCCACATCTGGGTTCCCACCCGCAGACCCGGCCAATTGTGTCTGTAGGGACACCCAACCAATCCGGAGGTAACATGGGGATTCGAACCACCGATCCCTGTGTTGGTAGGCAACAGAATAGACCGCCATGCTACCCGGACGCCCTGTTAAACAACTTTTATTGGTGAAAATGATGTTTTGGTGAAATATATAGACAAAATTTGGAGATGTGTGTGTGTGTGCATACGTAATTGTGATGCAGAAAGTTGTATGAGACTGAAATTAGCAATTAAAATATTTGCACCATAGCTCTCCTCTCCTCTCTTCCTCTTGGTTTCTGCTTTGTGTGCACCAGAGTCAGTCGCCCACCATCAATATACACAAATATACACACTAGCCTGTCACCCAGGTCTCAGTTGACACCTTTTTTGTCTGTCATTTCAGTGTGCGACCCTGTCCTTGGAGATCATGGGTCCATGGTGAGTTCACGAAGAAGTGAACACTATATGCATGCGTAAACATATTGATTGAGTGTCTCACTTCATTTGTGTGTCTGAGAGAGATACGTAATTTGTATGTGTGTGTGTGTGTACTTGCGTGTTTGTGTAAAAGCATTGAAAAGCAAGATGCTTGAAATGGTTTGTATGACATCTATGGCAGCAAAACGCTTGTGTGTGTGTGTGTGTACCTGAGGGAGTAATGATGTAGAAAATTTACTTTTTGCCAAATCTAAAATGGATACAAAGACACATGTACACACACACACACACACACACACACACACACAGACAGTTGCACACACATGCATTTTCCATATGTTTAATAAGATGTCCAATGGAGAAACAGAAAAATATTGGAAGACAGAAACAATAAAGAGAAAAAAAACCTCCCATAGTGAAACGTTACCGAAAAGGTTTTGTCCTCAGTACCTTGCTCAAGGGCAAGCATGTTGGTGTATTTGTATATTTCCCATTCTCTTCCATTTTGTTTCGCCTGTCGGGAGAGTTAACCTGTGCATATCTCTCTCTATAGTACGTTCCCCAGAACCTCCATCCAGTATATAAGAACAAGGTGGTCCCGGTCGCTGACATCATCACTCCTAACCAATTTGAGGCTGAGTAAGCACCTCTGACGTTTTTTAATTTAGTAGATTTATCATTTAATTTTTATTCATTTACTTGAACTTTTAAAAAAAGATTTTTTCATCATAAATCAATCATCAGCTTTGCTTGAAATTAGCATAAATTCATAGCCAAATTGAAGAAAATTAACAAGCATAAAAGACAGTTACTTTGCAATGTTGTAGTTGTATGAGTTTGATGTGTAATACAGTTCTTTGGTCTTACATAAACCAGTGTGTAAGAGGAGAGAGGCAGTAAGAGACAGTGTTTTAACATATTTCCTCTCCCTCTTACCTTATACCGTGGACAGATTTCTCTAATTTCGTCCTTCTAATGGCTGCCTTCTGCTGGCTTGGTGTCAATCCATATTTTGGGTGTCCATTAGCTGACTTTCCAGGGTTATTGGTTAAAAGGAGGCATTAACCTAAGGAACTGAACATAAGGAAGGAAAAAGCACTAACATAAGGCTTGAGACATGGCTGCTCCTGCTAAAACAGCTCGTCTTGTTGTACAGATGGATAGCACCACCTAGTGAATTACTCTCAGAACTACAGAAAGATGATTGAGACGTCTTTCTGTGTGGCAGTGAACCTTTCTACCTAATTTAGTGCGTTCCAGAGTGGGTGGCGCGGTTGCCTCACAGCAAGAAGGTCCTGGGTTCGAACCCCTGGGTAGTCCAACCTTGAGGGTCATCCCAGGTTGTCCTCTGTGTGGAGTTTGCATGTTCTCCCCATGTCCGCGTGGGTTTCCTCCGGGTGCTCCATTTTCTTCCCACAGTTCAAAGACATGTAGGTCAGGTGAATCGACCGTACTAAATTGTCCCTAGGTGTGTATGTGTTGGCCCTGAGCTGGACTGGCAGCCTATCCAGGGTGTCTTCCCACCTGCCGCCCAATGACTGCTGGGATAGGCTCCAGCATCCCGCGACTCCGATTGGGATAAGCGGCTTGGATGATGGATGGATGGATGGAAGTTCCAACTTAATGTTTCCAACTTCCGACCACAAAGCTTTACAGTGTGGAAAAAGATTAGGTATAAACAAAGAAGACGGCTTAACTTGAGAAGCAGGTGTTTGTTTCGCAGGTGTTCAAATAATTGAAATATCAGCAGAGAAGCCTGCTGGCATTCATTAACCAATTTGCAAAGGATAAATGATGTAAAATGCCTAGAATTGGGAAATTTGATTCAACAATGCATTTTGATAGCTTAAAATTGTCTTATGATGACTGTTTACTATACACAGTACTCTGCTTTGCGTGCAGCCATGTTAGTATGACGTCATAATCGACTCAGGGTTCCTGATTTCCATCTGAGTTTACTGCTTGCGCCTCTGACACTGAGTGGCGTTCCGTTACACTTTTCCAAGTAGGAAGTTGGATACCCCGACTTTCCGAGTTGTCTGGAACGCAGCAGTAGTAGTATGTTTTAATGACATCGTTCATTTAAATATGAAACCAGGAAGTAGTGGGGGGGGTAAACTATAAATATTTCCCCACCTAGATGAAATGTATTTTCACAGTAACCCATTTCTAGTTTACTAGTCGACTAGTTGACTACTGTCAACTTTTTTTCTTTTAGAATTTTTTCCCCTAACAATATTCTGGATGGATTTGACTAGTTTATCCTTAATCCCTTTGATTAAAGTAATTGAAAAGACTAGCCAAAATGCCAATTTGGCAACATCAGTTTTTGCTTTTTGTCAGTAAGTGGTGCGTTACTTGCCGTTACTTGATGCAATATGGTGCAAATAAAATTATGGTGCAAATAAAACAGATTTATGATATACCAATTTGTATCCATCCATCCCTTTGTTATGAATGTGTGTAGGTCTAGATTACAATCATAAAGAAATCTTCATGAAGCAAGCAGTCTGGGACAAGTTAAGCCTAATTAATATGTCTACCCTGAGACCGATGAGTCGACTAGTCCCTCAAACAATCTCCTGACTAGTCGACTTGGAAAGAAATTGACCTTTGCGCACTCCTATCAGTTATCTATAATTTCACATTTCTTGTGATGTTTTTAGATGCTCCCAAATTAATTCTTTATTTGCTTTCTATGTACTGCCACTGTTGAATTGACATCGATGAAATGGTTACTGGCGTTTTTGTCTCTCAGGTTATTGACAGGAAAAAATATCAGCACAGAGAAAGATGCAGTGGAGGTAAGTGCCTCCTCTCCCCTCATTTTCTGATTGTGCTGGGTCCTTGCCTGTGTTACTGACAAACAAACTGACTAATTCCCTTTCACTAACAACTGCGTTCTTTCTGACTGTATGTTGGTCTTTCTTAGGTCATGGACCTGCTTCATGCCATGGGCCCAGACACTGTGGTCATCACCTCCTCTGACCTGCCCTCTCGACTAGGGGACCGCTTCTTAGTTTCACTGGGAAGCCAGCGCACTGGTAGGTGTTGTGAGTATGCGTGTGTGTGTGTGTGTGTGTGTGTGTGTGTGTGTGTGTGTGTGTGTGTGTGTGTGTGTGTGTGTGTGTGTGTGTGTGTGTGTGTGTGTGTGTGTAATTGCATATGTGTGTGTGTGTGTGTGTGTGTGTGTGTGCGTGTGTGTGTGTGTGTGTGTGTGTGTGTGTGTGTGTGTGTGTGTGTGTGTGTGTGTGTGTAATCGCATATGTGAGCATACATATTGCTTGTGTTGGCATATTACTACATATTTGTGTGATCTCCTAATAAAGGCCATTTCTTAGTCTGGTGAACAAGTGGAGGGTGTTTCCATGATAAAGATGGTCTTTGTCCACTAAATTCACACAAGATATTTCTGCCGTACAAATAAGATCTCATTTGGAAAAACAAATTTTTGGAATTTGACCCAGATCAGTCTCGAAAGCCTGTTAGTAATAAAACAATAGGGTCATTTAACAAGATAAGAGGACTACGACCCTATTCACTGGTGTAGACGATAGCCAAAAATTAGATGGGGGGTGGTCTGTTTTTCTGTCTGTCTGTCTGTCTGTCCGTCCGTCTGTCTGTCTCTCTCTGTCTCTCTTGCTGTCTCCGCCATATGGCCAAAAGTATGTGGACATCCCTTCTAATGAATGTATGTGGCTATTTCAGCCACATACATTGCTGGTAGATGCATAAAATCAAGCACACTGCCGTGTCTCTATTAGGGCTGGGTGATATGGACAAATATCACGATATTTTTGACCAAATATCTCAATGGCGATATTTTGACGATATTGTAGAGATGGTTATTGGTACCCTCACAAAAGATTTACACAAGGACATTTTTGATAAACACTCATTAGTAATGTGGATATGACGTCCAAGCAGGTAGCGACAAATAATATAACAGCTAGTTATACAGCTAGTTTGGAAAATTGCATTGCTTTACTGTAATGCAGCCTTTAAAACCAGGAAAAGACAACACTTATGTCATATCACATTACTGATATCCAAAATCCCAGATGATATCTAGTCTTATGTCACAATATCGATATAATATTTATATATTGTCCAGCCCTAGTCTCTATACTCAAACATTGGCAGTAGAATGGGTCGTACTGAAGAGCTCAGTGACTTTAACATGGTACCGTCATAGGATGTCACCATTCCCACAAGTTAGTTGGTCAAATTTCTACCTTGCTAGATCTGCCCCAGTCAACTGTAAGTCTGTTATGTATTGTGAAGTGGAAATGTCTCTGAGCAACAACAGCTGTGAAGTGGTAGGCCACACAAGCTCACAGAACGGCACTGTCAAGTGCTGAAGCATAGCGAGTAAAAATCGTCTGTCCTTGGTTCAGTACTCACTACCGAGTTCCAAACTCCGCCGGGAAGCAACATCAGCACAAGAACTTTGTCAGGAGTTTCATTAATTGGGTTTCCATGGCCGAGCAGCCACACATAAGCCTAAGATCACCATGCACAATGCCAAGTGTCTGCTGGAGTGGTGTGAAGCACGGCACTATTGGCTTCTGGAGCAGTGGAAACGTGTTCTCGAGAGTGATGAATCATGACGCTTCTCTATCTGGCAGTCTGACAGACCAATTTGGGTTTGGTGGATGCCAAGAGTATGCTACCTGCCCGAATGCATAATGTAAACTGTTAAGTTTGGTAGAGGAGGAATAATGGTCTGGGGCTGCTTTTCATGGTTTCGGCTAGGCCCCTTAGTTCCAGTGAAGGAAAATCTGAATGCTACAGCATACAATTGAAGTTCTAGAGGATTGTGTGCTTCCATCTTTGTGGCAACAGTTTGGGGAAGTCCCTTTCCTGTTTCAGCATGACAGTGCCCCCGTGCCCAAAGCGAGGTCCATGGTTTGCCAAGTTTGGTGTGGAAGAACTTGACTGGCCTGCACAAAGCCCTGACCTCAACTCCATTCAACACATTTGGGATGAATTGGTGAGCTTCATACTGTGAGCCAGGCCTTCTCCCCAACTTCAGTGCCCAACCTCACTAAAGCTCTGGTGGCTGAATGGGAGTGAATCCTCGCAGCTATGTTCCAAACTCTAGCGGAAAGCCTTCCCAGGAGAGTGGAGGCTGTTCTAGCAACAAAGGGGGGGGGGGGGTACCGCCATATATTAATATGGAGGTACTCCCCTTTGGCCCATGGTTTTGGAATGAGATGTTCAACAAGCAGATATGGGTGGGATGTTCAGGTGCCCAAATACTTCCCAGGAAACATGCCCGTGCGGGCCCACTGTGGGTAGGTGTGGGTTTACTGTGGGGCAATGTGGGCAGGGGCAAACCCGCACTAATCCCACATGGGCCCCATGTGGTTAGCCCATGCGGGACCCACAGTAGTTTTGCCCTTTGAGGCTCCTATGTGGGCTTGGTCTTGCCCACAGTAAGCACATATGGGCCCTCTGTGTGTTAGCCCATGCGGGGCCCACAGCAGTTTTGACCTTTGAGGTTAACCCCCTGTTGACAGTACAGTTAAAACGTTTTAAGATTACAACTGCTTTAGGGTAAGCGGTACTCAAACTTTTTATTTACCACCCATGCCCAATGCTGCATATAGTCAGGCCTCTGCAAAAATGACAGTAAAATGTAAACAAGTTGTCCAAGGTATAACCGGTCCATCCCATACTTAACTAAAACTGCCCATCCAACAAGACAAGTACCGTCTCAACTTTTTGGTTTGTCGCAGCTGTTTCATATTATAGTTAAGAGAAAGAACACTAGTGTTTTAACCCTGTATAGGTTGATCCAAGCCCCGATTAATTTTAAAAAATTTAAAATTGGCATTTCAACTTTAGGTGGGGTGTCAAAGGGAAGGGGAGTAATACAGGGCAGCACATGATAACACACAGGCATCAAATCTACTTTAAGAAAGTGAGTGGTTGCCCTTGTCTCCAGTTTTTCCAATGTAAGCATTATGGCAGCTGTGCTGCTATGGTAGGAAATTTCAAGGCTCTTGAGTATGTGCAGGGCTGTTTGGTACTGCTGTAATCTTTCTGGCTTTTTCTGGAAAGAAAGTAAAGGAAACTGAAAAATTCATCAAATGTCACAACCTGGTTTCTGTGCCATGACAAATGTAGGAGACACCATATTAACGGTATGACAAAAGTAATTTATTTAACAAAAGCAAATTAACTGAACATTAACAGGGCATGGGGTGTGGATATCACTGGAATCAGTAGTGTAAGGTGTGCATGAGGGATGAGATAGTGGCTGTGTCCCAATACTAAGTCAGCTGCCATCAAAATGTGGCTCAGAAATGCCAGGGATAGAGACAGAGGAAGGAGCAGAAGGAGCAAAAAATAAATAGATTTAATGTTTGGTTTTTTTTTTAGATTTAATGTTCTTATTGTGTTCAAATGTGGTTCTATGTTTGTTGATCTGTTTTATAAAAGCATTTAATTTGGTATATAGTTTTGTTTTTCAATTCCAATTGTTTCCAATTTTCAATAAATTCTTTCTTCGTATAATTTATATTTTCTTAATTTTTTTGTTTGAGCTGGCTGTCAATAAATGTCACTAGCATACCAGGTACACATGGGGCACTATGGGCCCGTGTGGGACCACTGCTCCCAGCCCAAAGAGTGGGCATACTATGGGCATGCTGCGGGCCCACAATGGGTCCCACTGAGGGCCCACTCTGCTTAGTGTGGGCAGCCCACACTAAGCAGAGTGTGGGGCCCACACGTGCCCCGCATTTCATGCCAGTAACGGGGCCCGGGCCCACAGGGGGCTGCCCACAGTGGGCCCTTTGTTTCTGCCTGCAGTGGCCCCACATGGGCCCCAAAGAGGCATGTTTGCTGGGTTGTGGCCATATAGTGTATCTAACCATCTAGTATCTATACTTAGCACAAAAAGTAAGGAAATTTGTATTTGATAGATTATTTCTTTGTTGTAACAATGCTTCTTGGCAATACATCTTATACCATTGGAAAGCCTGTTTATTTCCCTTTTAAACGGTGCCACATTTGTAAGGAACATGCATTTGTGGGATGCGCAGCAGAGCTGAGTATGTGGGTTGCGCCCATGAAAAATTTGCCAAATCTTCTCTGCCAATGCCAAACAGCTTATTTTGCTGTTGCTATTGACTCTTGTTTTGAGCTCCTGGTACCCCAGGTGCTGACAATCAGCTGCCTGATATAAGATTTATTGCCAAGAAGCATTGTTACAACAAAGAAATAATCTACCAAACACAAATTTCCTTACTTTTTGTGCTAAGTTTATTTGTTGATCTATCTATGAGCATTTAGACTGCTACTATACTTGTGTGCTTTGGCTTCTCACTCCTATTATTTTCAGTATTTTTTTTGTTTTCTGTTGTGTTGTTGATCAGCTGACATTTCATCTTAATATGGATGGGAGTTTGTTCATGTGTGTGTTGGTGTGTGTATGGTAATGTAGTGCTTTTTACCATGTCTCCTTTCAATTTCAGAATTCATGTTTCCTTTTTGTGTGTGTGTTGGTGTGTGTGTGTGTGTGTGTGTGTGTGTGTGTGTGTGTTTGTGTGTCTGTCATGTGTTGTTCAGTTCTTTCAGATGGTAGTAGGACAACACAGAGAGTCCGTATGGAGGTACCAAAGGTGGACGCTGTATTTGTAGGGACAGGGGACCTGTTTGCTGCTATGCTATTAGCATGGACACACCACTACCCAAATGACTTAAAGGTATGGACAAATGTAGACGCACACACACAAACATAAAAGCGCACACAAAAAAGGAAAATCTTTCTGTCACTCTCTTACTCTTGCTCGCTCTCTTCATCTCCCAGACGGCTTGTGAGAAGACCTTTTCAGTGATGCATCATGTTATCAAGAGGACAATAGCATATGCTCATGGTGAGAACATCAGATAATGTCAGTCATTTAAAATGTAACTTTCTTTTATACTGTCATTGTTGCCATATATGTTACCAGTGGCAAACTTTTGTGACCAGTTGTCCCTACTGGTGATTAATCCCTTTGTTGTGCCAGCAGCTTTGCCACCATGGCAAATTTTGTGATACATTTTTGTGTTCTGCCCTTATGACACACATTTGCAATTTTTCTTGATTAAGAGTGTTACATGAATGCCTAAAGTGTAATGTAAATGTAAATCTGAGGCAAAATGTCTCAGTTGTTTGAGAACAGAGATTATTGTAACAACATGCTTTTTGATTGTGAGAGCCTTAGGGTTGAAATATTTGTTCCAAGAACACAAACTAAATATGTTAAAGCTTGTATATGTTTTCCCCCTCCGAATCCCCCATCTCTGTCTCTCGCTCTGTCTCTCTCTTTCTCTCTCTCTCACTCTTGCTTGCTCTCCCTCTCTTTCTCTTTCTCTTTCTCCCTCTCTCCCTCTCTCTCTCTCTCTCGCCCCCCTCCCCCCCCCCATTCTCAGAATTAGCAGGTCCTGGTCGGAGGCCCAGTCCTCCCCAGCTGGAGCTGAGAATGGTTCAAAGTAAAGCTGACATAGAAGACCCAGCAATTGTTATGGAGGCCACAGTCATATCTTAACATTAACATTCCCAGAAATCTAATATCATAATGATCCTTTTCAATCATCAACTGCTTAAATACCCAGTTACTCCTAGTCCTGTCTTTAAAAGTCCCTCATCACACTGAACCCAGTCTGTCATACTCCTACCTTACTCATAAAACCCCTTCATTCTTTAAACATACCATAATCCCTTAAATCCCCTATTTCTCAAACCTTGAAATCCCAACACCCCTTAATCCATATAATTACTTCCATGTGCCCTTACATACTGGCCTATAACCCCCTTCACGCCCTAAAAACCCATTTCCCGCCTCTGTAAACATAAAGGGAAAAAATAAAAATAAACAGAGCCATAGACTGAGGGTTTGGGATGTTTCATATATCAGTAGCCACAATACTGCATCTTCTTTGCAAGTAGTGTTGGTTACAATAGATTCAAGGCTTTCCACAGTCGTCACTATTGTAAGATACCACGCTCATGATGCTAATGTGGTGGAGAAACAGCTGTCCCAAAAAACAAAAAAAAAAACAACATGCATAGGTTAATACACCTGTCTGTGCCCCTAACTGAGGCATGGCAAGAAGAACTGGAGTAGGTCCCCCTGCTCCGAGCTACCATGTGTTTTGGGATGGATTAAATGCAGAGGATGAATTTCCCTGCCGGGATGAATAAAGTAGATCTTAATCCTAATCTTACCAAACAATAGCTGTTGTGTGCGATAGTAGAGGTGGAGTCATTATGGCTGCTATTTGAAACTGATGACCAAATTTTGTCTATGGTTCTGCTCTGACCCACCTCTGCCTCCCAGCCTCCATACAACCATTGATTAAATAGTGACCAACTACCCCATCCTTCCTTCAGAATAAAAGAAAGGAAAAAAAACGCACAATGTATAGTTGATGTATAGATGTTGTACTATAACTGTATTGAACCATCTGTATGATATCTTTTATCTGAACTGTCTGTTGGACCATTGTGTTGATGCTTCTGTGCCGTAGACCACCCACAGCACAATATCATCCAACCAGAAACATTTGGGCCAGCTCTGTCTCTCTCCTCCACAGAGACTACAGTGGTTCCACTGGCTACCATTTGTAATAGTTGTGAAATAGTCACAACATTGTCACAACAGTCACAACAATAGTTGTGAAATAGTCACAACCTCTGTCATCCTAACTGGTTTTAGGAAAAGGTCAATTTCACAAAATGGGTGAGGTGAGCTGCCCTCATTGGTCAATTTCACTTGAACTAGCCAAATTATGAAAAAACAAAAAAATCAGCCTTCTCGGTATCAGAACCTCCCTGTATGCAGGGCTGTCTCCATGATCAGCTCTGGCCCAGAACTTTCTATCTGAGGGTTTTCCAGCTGAAGTCATCAGAGGCTACCGACGTGTCTCTTTGAGAGATGTAAACACAAAATGGATAGCCTCCTCGTCTCAGCTGGATCAGTGTTTCCTTGGCAGCTTTGTAACCTTGACTAGTGGTGAGAATAGTCACTACAGTTTCCTCCACCCTACGCTGCGATAAAAAAAACAAAAAAACAGGAATAGTGTGATGAGGTCAATAACTGCCAGTGAGAAAATTGACGCCTCGTCTCACAAAACGATTGTCATCATGAAAGCAAAACAAAAGATTGTCTGCTTTTAGAAGTCATTAGTCATCTCGACAAGTCTTCGATACTAGGGTGGAGTGTGATGGGAAGGGTTGGGAGACGGAGTGAGAGTGTATGACTTGTGATTAAGGTCCAGGGGCTGCTTTCAGACCCACGATGTCGTGAGCACACGGCAGGTGCCTTAGCCCGCCAAGCTACCAGGAAACCCTGGCAAACAAGATTCTAACAATTTGCCTTTTAGTGTTATTGCCACCCGTGTGTCGGGCGCTGGTAGGGTGTCTCCAGAATCTTTCCGGTTGAAACATGCAGGGCAATGCCATGACTTGCGTTGCATATAGTTGTCATTGTTTCTGGTAGAATGTTAAAAATAACACGTTTAGCAATGAGTAACCGATATAGTTACACTTAAAAAAAAACGTTTTCGGGCTCCTCCGGTATCCCAGCTGCACCAGGTGTATGGCTCTGGGCAGGCCAGTGTAATTCTGTATCTCTATGGACCGTATTGTGATGCTGCCTCCGAAATGTGACTTCACAACCACGATACCATTCACTGAGGGACAGGGGGAGAGATAAGACGTGGGTGAGGAGGACTCATACCTCAGCGTTGGGATAGAAATTGTCTTGCATGCTTGTTAAAGGCGTTTTTATTTTATTTTATTTTTTCTTAACGTGAGAGCGGACTGCCAACACACACCTTTCTGTGTTATTCCTTTCTGATAATGTGTTATGAGCAAGACGGAGGAAGAGAGGAAACTATGAGGAAATTTGATCCCAGGCACACGTAACTCCGGAGGGAAAAGCCCTTGAGTATTTCTAAGCACATGTATATCCAACTTTTACTGTGAAATTTATTGTCCACCGCTAGTATTAAAATAAGGCAGAAGTGGAGTGTCCGGGTAGCGTAGCAGTCTATTCCGTTGCCTACCAACACGGGGATCACCACTTCGAATCCCCGTGTTACCGCCGGCTTGGTCGAGGGTACAGACACAATTGGCCGTGTCTGCGGGTGGGAAGCCAGATGTGGGTATGTGTCCTGGTCGCTGCACTAGCGCCTCCTCTGGTCGGTCAGGACGCCTGTTTGGGGAGGGGGAAATGGGGGGTGTAACGTGATCCTCCCATGCACTACGTCCCCCCTGGTGAAACTCCTCACTGTCGGGTGAAAAGAAGCGGCTGGCGACTCCACATGTATCGGAGGAGGCATGTGGTAGTCTGCAGCCCTCCCTCGGATCGGCAGAGGAGGTGGAGCAGCAACCGGGATGGCTCGGAGAGCTTGGTGATTGGCCAGGTACAATTGGGAAGAAAAAGTTAAAAAAAAAAAGAAAAGAAAAGAAGGAAGACGTTAGATGTTTATGCTGCGTTTCTTTTTGAATAGAAGAATACTTTTTTTTTGTAAGATCTTTTTTTTTCTCTCGCAGTCTAGCATTCGACAGGGCAGGTTGGACAGGTAACACAGGGTGACGAGGGAAAGGGAAGAAATGCAACAAAGGTCCCGTGACTCCAACCTGGGACACTGTGATCAGACCTGAGTCTAAATGTTACGTCCCTGAACAGGAGAATGCGTCATTTGAGTGGGAGATTTTTTTTATTATTATTATTTCAATTGATTTATTGTTATTGATTTATAGGACTGGGACTCTGCAGCAGAGAACGTTGTTTAAGAGGCAAACTGAATAATCTGTCAGTCTGATGAAAACCAAGGCGGTCGCCATTTAAAAAGCGCACTTGTCTTTAACAACTTTAGATGATAATTATACCGGGCCGCCATGGCGCTGACTGTCATATCAAAACATGCTACAGTGACTGTGTTTGCCAGACTTGCTCTCAACTCTACTGTGACTGACGTGTGCACTGCTCGGTCTTCTGCTTCCTGTTAAAAAACTAGTTCCATCATTTTCAGGTTAAAATGTGTCCAACCCTAGTCTCTCTGTGTTTGGGTGTGTATGAGTGGGAACATGTCCAACTGTGTGTGTGTGTGTGTGTGTGTGTGTGTGTGTGTGTGTGTGTGTGTGTGTGTGTGTGTGTGTGTGTGTGTGTGTGTGTGTGTGTGTGTGTGTGTGTGTGTGTGCACGCATGCCCATGTGTGTGTGGGTGTGTGTGCAGGTGTGTGTGTTGTCTATTTATAGTGATGTATCTGCCGCTTAAGTCGCTTGTCTGTGTGTGAGTGTGTATTTGTATATGTATTTAATGGTCACAGGGTTTTGTGTGCGTGTGTTTACATACATGCGTGGCGTGCAGTAGAAATTACTTGAAAGTTGACCAATACAGATGAAGGGAGGAGAGGAGGACGAAGGGGACAAGGACAGGAGATAGGTAAATTACAGAGGGTGTTAGGAGGAGTGTAAGAGGTGTGTTCAAGAGGACAATCATTCTGTGATGCTACACAGTGTTGCGCGACTCCACCTCTCTCCATCTGTAAAGGGTAGACCGGGGAGTCTTGTTTACGGCAACAGCAACGGTTTGAAAGGGTGAATGAATCTAACATATCTCTTTTGGGATCCCAACCTCCTTCCCTCTTAACCTCCTCCTTCCCTCTCTTTGTCTGCCATACCGCCCGCCGTAGCCCACATACTATATAGCTGCCCCTTGACCTTTTCCACCATCCCAACACAGTGGTTAGCCCCATGTATCTCTAGATTTGACTAGACAGTGCTCCTTTAGCCTCTCTATCTGTCTGTCTGTGTGTGTGTTAGATGGTTGCGGCGTAGCTCGTCCTCCCCCATCTGTCTGCTCAATGGTTACTACTGTTCCTGCTTCGACCTCACTCTGCTTTCTGCTTTACTTTTTCCACGCTTCTGCTCCCACGGCTCCGCCATCGCAAAACTGTTCTTGAGCTCTATGTGACACTTTGCCCCATTCTTGCCCTAAGTCATGCTAGCTAGCTGAACCACACGCCTCATCCTCCTCCACCCATTCAGTTGCTCACCCACCAACATGGATAAAAACTACAACGGTCAAACACCGTCTGTCTGTGGTCCTCTTCTCTCCTCCCAGTTGACAGTTTTCATCTCCTGCCATCTTGGTTTTTCTGTTCTTGGTGGCCTAAACAAAAATGAAAAACAAAACAAACTAATGTAATAATCAATGTTTGGTAACTGTTTTTAGTGCAATGTTTTTGGAGCGGTACGAGTATTTTCTAACATGTTACAATAAAAGATTGTAGTGTACAAATTCACATTTATAAGGTATATAAATATATATATATATAGATCTATATGAAAAATGTATGTTCTAATGCAATAAAGAGAGAGTAAGAGTTATGAAATTGTGGCTAATGTTGTCTGTGTGTGCGTGCGTGCATGTGTGTGTGTGTGTGTGTGTGTGAATAAAGTCCATAAAATATGGTCGACTGTTTGCTTCAAAAATATTCCCTTAAGTATTTTAGACGGGAATATATTCTGATGTCTGCCTTCCATCCTGTTTAAACTTGTGAACTGACTACAGCTGACGTCCAGTATGCAGTATCTTTTTAGCTTGATGGCATTTTCAGCTGTATCTGGGAACAGAGATCACAGAAAGTTGAATCAGTTCATCTGGACACAACGTTGTGTGATTTCTTTACCTGGGTTATTGAGCATGCATAAAGACATTATGAACAGAGAATACACTATATCTTATCAGAGAGTTGACAACCCCTAAACACCATTGTATATGTGGCATCTTAGAGATGTGTTGTCTTGCCTCATATTCATTTTCACAAGAATATGGTTAGAGGCCAAATTGAAAAAAAAAAAAAAAAAAAAGCTTTTTTGTCCCAATACTTGTGGAGCTTTCAGTTTACACATACTGAGCAAAGGCCTTGAGAAAGGTGCTTGGTCCTCTCCTGTTCATCCTTTAAATGCTCCCCCTTGGTAACGTCATCTTCATGGTCTCCACTTCCACTGCTATGCCGATGACATCCAGCTCTATATCGCCACTAAATCCATCACCACTGCAACTCGCTCCAGTCTGACCAACTGCCTCACTGAAGTCCCATTTTGGATGCAGGACAACTTCCTCAAACTAAATTGTGATAAATCTGACATGATCATCATCGGTCCCAAATCCCTGCTGCCTCACCATCGATAACTCCACTCTGTCTCCCTCCCCTCACATCCGCAAACTCTGAATCATTTTCGACAACAACCTCTCATTCGAACACCATGTCAATCATATCACCAGAACTGCCTTTTTCCATCTAAAAAAACAAAGCTCATTTCCTTCACTCATCCATCACTGTCCTTCTCTACTGCCAAAACCTTGACCCATGCCTTCATCACATCCAGAATTGACTACTGCAACCGCGTTCTCTACGGCTCATCATCTAAAGTCCTAAACAAACTCCAGTACATCCAGAACTCTGCTGCTCACCTGCTCACCCACTCTCACTCCCGTAACCACATCTCACCTGTTCTCCAGAACCTCCACTGGCTCCCTGCCCCACAATGGATCCAATTCAAAGTCCTTCTCCTCACTCACAAAGCCCACTATAACCACACCCCTCCTACCTCACCAACCTGCTCCTCAACCGTACTCCGTCCCGCAGCCTTCGCTCCTCCGATGCCAACCTCTTGTCTCCACCACACAGGACCAGCCACCGGACCTGGGCGACAGAGCCTCCTCCATAGCTGCCCCCTCCCTCTGGAACCCCCTCCCCAAACACATCATAGACTGCACCAATCTGTCCATATTCAAACCACTAATCAAATCTCACCTCTTAGAATTACTTTTAATGTGTGATTAATGTTGTGTGTTGCTTTTATGTTTTTTTTATCATATGTACAGCACCATTGAGTATTTTGAAAAGTGCTGTATAGATCAAATTTATTATTATTATGTACATGTTTTTTTCTATTCAGGTGTGTGTGTGTGTGTGTGTGTGAGAGAGAGAGAGAGAGAGAGAGAGAGAGAGAGAGAGAGAGAGAGAGAGAGAGAGAGAGAGAGAGAGAGAGAGAGAGAGAGAGAGAGAGAGAGAGAGAGATAAAGGAACCATGTGTTTTAATGTAAGAAACCAGACTCTGCCCTTTTGTCATCAGTGCTGCGATCAAAGGACAAAAATCAGATGTTCATTGCCAGCCCTATGTCTTTACAGTAAGGAGATCCAGGTGACTTCAGAGACACTCCCCCTCTCTGACACACTCTGTGTGTGTGTGTGTGTGTGTGTGTGTGTGTGTGTGTGTGTGTGTGTGTGTGTGTGTGTGTGTGTGTGTGTGTGTGTGTGAAAGGCAGCGCTCCAAAGGTCACTGTAGTATATAAGAAAAAGTTATGTGGCAAAAAGGTCAGGAGTGTCCTCCCCTCCCTGTTTTTCTTCCCTTTTCACCCCCCTCCCCTCTCTCTCGCACTCTCGCACTCTCTCTCTGACTCGCTCGTTCTCTGCCCCTCCGTGTCCCTGTATAATTCACTGAGAAGCCAACTGCCACCTAAACAGAGCAGTCTTTGCTACAGGTACCACCAGTGCGACTACAAAGGAAAGTGTGTATTCCTTTATATCTGCTGCCACTGCCTTTACATACTACACAGACTGCCTAAAACCGCTGCTACAACTAGGTGGACACCTGCTGTTGCTTCACCTGAGGTAAGGACCACTTTTTTCATGATTTAAGAGACCCTCTTGGGGAGGGAGAAACACTAAGGCAATATTAGGAGGCAGTGTAGATGTTTTTACGTGAACCAGGCAGATTTGTGGACAAGATACACAAACAGTTAAATGGTTTTTGTTCAGCAACGGCCCCCCGCAGGAGCTCCATAGAGGGAGGGAGCGTTTCAGTCATGCCCATTCATTCAAACCAAGTCCTGTGTACTGCTGGCTGGTGCTGCATTCTCATTTATGGACTATTCGGTGGCTGTTTACGAACATGTTTCACTCCCGCAGCCTGAATTTTGTAAGGGATTTGAACCAGCGGCCCGCCAACGATGAGCTCCCCTTGCTAGTTGTTAGAAGTTCCTGAGGAGGGATTGGCATTGAACAGGACCGGATTTGTTGTGGACAACAGTAAGCAGTACATATCCTCAATCATAACAGTGTATCTACTCAAATGCAACAATATTTTGCAAGGTGAGCTCGAACCCTACGCGTCCTCGCTCTTCAGGTCCACGTAAAAAGCACAAGTTGGTGAAATCATAAATGCAGTGATGAATTTAGTTGGCATGTGATGGCGAGTGCATTACTTGACTTGCATGGCTCCATTGGGGGTGCATTCAAAATTTAATGTTTTAATGTCACAGTTGTTCATGACAGTGATAAAACTACCAGTTGTGTTGCACGAAGCAGCACTTCTTCAGGGCTGACAAAGCGAGACATTATCCAAGGCCATGGAAGAATAAGCATGGTGCACAGCTGCACACTGTATACACATAAACATACAGTCGACCCCCCTTTACCTGACCGGAGTTCATATTGCCGGCCTCCTGCTTATTGTGTCTTTCTTTTGGCACTCGTCCTTTTTCTCATGTAACTTTGCCTCAGAACGCCCGTTGTAAACGTGTATTCATGAAAACATCATGCAAATTAACTCTCTCCAGCCAGGCGCGGATCTACGAGGTGGCAAGGGGTGGCAGCTGCCACCTCTGGGACACAGTCTTGCCACCCCTGTTGCCACCCCATTTATAAATCAGATAATATGTTTTTAAAGTATATTTTATGTACATGCATGGTGAAGGTCAATGAGACCCGCACCAAACTCATCTCAAACAGTAGAGAACAAAATACATTCGATGAAACCCGAGTTTTGAATAATAATACGTTTAGAATAATGTCCATTGCCCCCCTCCTTGAACCTAATGCCACCCCTTTGCCACCCCAGGAAAAAATCTCTAGATCCGCCACTGTCTCCAGCCCAAGTCAAGTTTGATAACCGTAGATTGTTGTGTAATGTTTACCTCTGATGACTATCCCTGTCCTGAGACAGAATTGTAATTAAAAGGTGTGTCACTGTGCTGTTGTCGTCGCTCTTAAAAGTGATGCCAAAGTCCCAATGGTCAAGGATTTCAACAGATGTGGGAGGTCAAGGGGTCAAGTCCTTGCCACCTTTCAGTCTTCGCAGTAGGCCGCCTTATAGTTTTCTACAGGTGTTCAGACTAAACAAGAACCCACTTCACTGAGGGGGAAATTAGGTTATGGGTTGGTCAAATCTGTTCTAAAATTGTGTCGGCCAATTTCCCTTTGCTGTTTCCCTCTTCAGACCAAGGGTCCTAGTTTTCTTATCATAAACCACTTTGTGAATCCACACTCATTCTAGCTGTGTGGATCAACAAAAAAACATTAAAATTACAATCAAATACAAGAACTCATTCAGTCTAAGTCCTCATGGGACAAATACGTGAGGGTATTGTTGAGCCTTTGTATCAAGATGAGAGATGTTAGTTTCATTTTGGGGCCAGGGTCTGTAAATTGGGCTGTATGTATTGAATCCAGTTTTCCTCTACCCTGCTGTGTCTGTCGGAGATTAAAATACGCCGGATATGGGTGAACTGCCAACTGGGTAAAAGGCCATGTGTGTGTGTGTGTGTGTGTGTGTGTGTGTGTGTGTGTGTGTAGTGGGGGGCAGGGGGGTCAGACAGACAGAGCATGGGCAACTGTGTTGAAGTGTCACAAATGATTTTAACTCTTCCCCCCCTCTCCCTCTCTCTCTTTCTCTCTCTCTCCCTCTGGTAGCAGGGGAGGCCAAACTGTCCATCTACAGTAGCAGGAAGAACAGAGTGGAGAACAGGTCAGGGCAGGAAGTACTTCCTGTTTTCCTCTCATTGGAGAGAGCCAGAGTCTGGGTTGATTATAGATTTTTTTTAAAACTTTTTCAGTCTTTGTAATGAATGCTTTTTTTTAATAAAAAAATCTCTCTCTCTCTCTCTCTCTCTCTCTCTCTCTCTCTCTCTCTCTCTCTCTCTCTCTCTCTCTCTCTCTCTCTCTCTCTCTCTCTCTCTCTCTCTCTCTCTCTCTCTCTCTCTCTCTCTCTCTCTCTCTCCCAGGCTGATGTCAGGAGTCAGGAGGTTACAGCACAAAATTTGAGAAGCTGAGAGACTGTCTAATTGTAAAAGAGTGAGAGAGTAGCTTTCGGCAACTGAGTTAAGGGGTAAGTTGTGTGTTTGTGCGTGTGCGTGTGTGTGCGTGTGGGTGTGTGTGTGCACTCGCGCACATTTATATATTTTTGTCTTTGACGTTTAGTGTGTATTTCGGTGTGTCTGTGTTCAGACTATGGGGTTGAAGGGGTCATTCGTCCTCCAGTTGTTGCTGGGCCTGGTGTTTGTGGCCAGCGGATTGGCTATCAACCTCATCCAGCTGGTCACATGTGTGCTCTGGCCAATCCACAAGCAGCTTTACCGACGCATCAACACACGACTGGCCTACTCCCTTTGGAGCCGTGAGTAGGAGTGTGTGTGTGTGTGCGTGCGTGTGTGCGTGCGTGTGTGTGTGTGTGTGTGTGTGTGTGTGTGTGTGTGTGAAAGATAGAGGAGGGAGAAAAAAGAGTGAGAGCGTTAGAGGGAGAGAGAATAAGAGAGTTAAAGAAACATGGCATTAGGGAGACATTGCAAGAGCGAGATTGATGAAGAGAAACCGAGGTCTGGGGATAAAAAGAAAAGCAAAAGAAGAGTGAGAGAAAGTAACTGACAGTAAGAGAGGTGGAGGGAAAGAAAGAAAGGAGAGATAGGGCAAAAGGGGAGACAGGCAGAAATAGAGAGAATGAGGGAAACAGAAAGGAGAAGGGAGCTAGTGAGAGAGAGAGAGAGCGAGAGAGAGAGAGAGAGAGAGAGAGAGAGAGAGAGAGAGAGAGAGAGAGAGAGAGAGAGAGAGAGAGAGAGAGAGAGAGAGAGAGGAGAGAGAGGAGAGAGAGAGAGAGAGAGAGAGAGAGAGGCGGCATCATCTCTGCCTTACTACGCCCTTTCATGGTCATGAGGAGAGGGCTATAGTGGATTATCAGAGATGACAAAAAACCAGTGGATATGATCAGTCTGCAACATAATTTTTTCATAACCCCCCCCCCCCCCCATGTCCACAACAACAGTTTCTTTTTTTCTGTCTGTCTTTCTTACTTCCTTTCCTTCCAGAGCTGGTCATGTTGTTAGAGTGGTGGTCGGGGACTGAATGTACCCTGTACCTAGACCAGACTTCCACAGCCGAAAAGCTGGGCAAAGAGCACGCCATCATCATCCTCAACCACAACTATGAGATAGACTTCCTCTGTGGGTGGACCATGGCCGAACGCTATGGAGTGCTTGGGGTGAGATTTGTATCATTTATATTATTATCATCATCATTATTATTATTATTATTACAATCATCAGTAGTTGTAGTAGTAGTAGTAGTAGTGGTAATTGCAGTAGTAGTAGTAGTAATAGTAATAGCAGAGGTAGTAGTAGTAGTGGCAGTAGAGTGTATTATGGTAATAGTAGTAAAGGTAATAATAGTGGCAAGAGTAGTAGTAGTAGTAGTGGTAATAGTAGTAATGGTAGTAGTATTGGTGGTAGTAGTAGTAGTAGTAGTAGTAGTAGTAGTGATAGTGGTAATAGTTGTAGAAATAGTAATGGTAGTGATAGAGGTAGTAGTAATAGTAGTGGTAGTAGTAGCAAAAGTAGTAGTGGTAATTGTAGTAGTGGTAGCAGTAGAAGTAGTAGCATAGTATAGCAGAGGTAGTAGTAGTAGTGGAAGTAGAGTCTACTACTACTACTACTTTTGGCTGCTCCCGTTAGGGGTCGCCACAGCGGATCATCCGTTTCCATTTCTTCCTGTCTTCTGCGTCTTCCTCTGTCACACCAGCCACCTGCATGTCTTCCCTCACCACATCCATAAACCTCCTCTTTGGCTTCCTCTTCTCCTCTTCCCTGGCAGCTCCATATTCAGCATCCTTCTCCCAATATACTCAGCATCTCTCTTCCACACATGTCCAAGCCATCTCAATCTTGCCTCTCATGCTTTGTCTCCAAACCGTCCAACTTGAGCGGTCCCTCTAATATAATCGTTCCTAATCCTGTCCTTCTTCGTTACTCCCAGTGAAAATCTTAGCATCTTCAACGTTGCCACCTCCAGCTCCGCCTCCTGTCTTTTCGTCAGTGCCACTGTCTCCAAACCATATAACATAGCTGACTCACAACCATCTTGTAAACTTTCCCTTTAACTCTTGCTGATACCCTTCTGTCGCAAATCACTCCTGACACACTTCTCCACCCACTCCAACCTGCCTGCACTCTCCTTTTCACCTCTCTACTGCACTCCCCGTTACTTTGGACAGTTGACCCCAAGTATTTAAACCTCAAATGCCTTTGTCACCTCCACTCCTTGCATCCTGACCATTCCACTGTCCTCTCTCTCATTCACGCATAGGTATTCCGTCTTGCTCCTACTGACTTTCATTCCTCTTCTCTCCAGTGCATACCTCCACCTCTCCAGGCTCTCCTCAACCTGCACCCTACTCTCGCTACAGATCACAATGTCATCCGCGAACATCATAGTCCACGGAGACTCCTGCCTGATCTTGTCCGTCAACCTGTCCATCACCATTGCAAACAAGAAAGGGCTCAGAGCCGATCCTTGATGTAATCCCACCTCCACCTTGAGCCCATCTGTCATTCCAAACCGCACACCTCACCATTGTCACACTTCCCTCATACGTATCCTGCACCACTCCTACATACTTCTCTGCAACTCCTGACTTCCTCATACAATACCACACCTCCTCTCTCGGCACTCTGTCATAAGCTTTCTCTAAATCTACAAAGACACAATGCAACTCTTTCTGGCCTTCTCTATACTTCTCAATCAACATTCTCAAAGCAAACATCGCATCTGTGGTGCTCTTTCGTGGCATGAAACCATACTGCTGCTCACTAATCATCACCTCTCCTCTTAACCTAGCTTCTATTACTCTTTCCCAAATCTTCATGCTGTGGCTGATCAACTTTATACCTCTGTAGTTGTTACAGTTCTGCACATCGCCCTTGTTCTTGAAAATCGGTACCAGTATGCTTTTTCTCCACTCCTCAGGCATCCTCTCACTTTCCAGGATTGTGTTAAACAATCTAGTTAAAAACTCCACTGCCATCTCTCCTAAACATCTCCATGCCTCCACAGGTATGTCATCAGGACCAACTGCCTTTCCACTCTTCATCCTCTTCATAGCTGCCCTCACTTCCTCCTTGCTAATCCGCTGAACTTCCTGATTCACTATCCCTACATCATCCAACCTTCTCTCTCTCTCATTTTCTTCATTCATCAGCCCTCAAAGTATTCCTTCCACCTTCTTAGCACACTCTCCTCGCTTGTCAGCACATTTCCATCTCTATCCTGATCGCCCTAACTTGCTGCACATCCTTTGCAGCTTGGTTCCTCTGTCTAGCCAATCGGTACAAGTCCTTTTCTCCTTCCTTAGTGTCTAATCTGTCATACAACTCACCATACGCCTTTTCGTTTGCCTTTGCACCTCTCTCTTTGCTTTACACTGCATCTCCTTGTACTCCTGTCTACTTTCTTCATCTCTCTTACTATCCCACTTCTTCTTTGCCAACCTTTTCCTCTGTATAATTTGCTGTACTTCCTCATTCCACCACCAAGTCTCCTTGTCTTCCTTCCTCTGTCCTGATGACACACCAAGTACCTTCCTAG
Source organism: Lampris incognitus (assembly GCF_029633865.1). Lineage (NCBI taxonomy): Eukaryota > Metazoa > Chordata > Actinopteri > Lampriformes > Lampridae > Lampris > Lampris incognitus. The sequence continues at coordinate 23,171,057 of NC_079223.1, read as the reverse complement.
CTGTCTCCCTCACTATTTCTGCAGTGGTTGTCCAGCCATCTGGCAACTCTTCACTACCACCCAGTGCCTGTCTTAACTCCTGCCTGAACTCCACACAACAGTCTTCCTTCTTCAACTTCCACCATTTGATCTTCGGCTGTGTCTTCACTCGCTTCCTCTTCTTGGTCTCCAAAGTCATCCTACAGACCACCATCCGATGCTGCCTAGCTACGTTCTCCCCTGTCACCCACCTTGCAGTCTCCAATCCCTTTTAGATGGCGCCTTCTACATAAGATATAGTCCACCTGTGTGCACTTTCCTCCACTCTTGTACGTCACCCTGTGTTCCTCCCTCTTCTTGAAATATGTATTCACCACAGCCATTTCCATCCTTTTCGCAAAATCGACCACCATCTGTCCTTCCACATTTCTCTTCTTGACTCCATACCTTCCCATCACCTCCTCATCACCTCTGTTCCCTTCACCAACATGTCCATTGAAGTCCGCTCCAATCACCACTCTCTCCTCCTTGGGTACCCTCTCCACCATGTCGTCCAACTCACTCCAGAATTCTTCTTTTTCATCCATCTCACACCCAACTTGCGGGGCATATGCGCTGATAACATTCAGCAATAAACCTTCAATTCCAGCTTCATACTCATCACTCTGTCTGACACTCTCTTCACCTCCAGCACACTCTTGACATACTCTTCCTTCAGAATTACCCCTACCCCATTACTCCTCCCATTCACACCATGGTAGAAGAGTTTGAACCCACCTCCGATACTCCTGGCCTTACTCCCCTTCCACCTGGTCTCTTGCACACACAGTATGCCTACCTTTCTTCTTTCCATCATGTCAGCCAGCTCTCTCCCTTTACCAGTCATAGTGCCAACATTCAAAGTTCCAACTCTCACCTCCACATGCTACCCTTCCTCCTCTCTAGCTGCCTCTGGACATGCTTTCCCCCTCTCCTTCTCCTTCGCCCAACAGTAGCATAGTTTCCGCCGACACCCTGCTGGTTAACAGTACCGGTGGCGGTCGTTGGTAACCCGGGCCTCGACCGATCCGGTATGTAAGTCTTATTTATGATCCGAATATTTGATTTGGCAAAGATTTTACGCCGGATGCCCTTCCTGACGCAACCCTCCCCATTTGTCCGGGCTTGGGACCGGCACTAAGGATGCACTGGCTTTTCCATCCTCAGTGGCTGGGTTAGTGGAAGTAGAGTCTAATAGTGGTAATAGTAGTAATGGTAGTAGTAGTGGTAGTAGTAGTAGTAGTAGTAGTTGTTGTTGTATTAGTAGTGGTGGTGATGGTGGTAGTAGCAGCAGTAGTAGTAGTAGTAGTAGTAGTGGTGGTGGTGGTAATAGTAGTAATGGCAGTAGTAGTAGTTGTAGTAGTAGAATTAGTAGTAGTAGTAGTAATGGTAACAGTAGTAGCAGTAGTAATGGTCGTAGTAGTAGCAGTCATAGTAGTACTAATAGTAATGTGGTAGTAGTGGTAATAGTAGTAGTAGTAGTAGTAGTACTAGTCGTAGTAGTAGTAGTAATGGTAGTAGTATCAGTCGTAGTAGTAGTATGGTTTATAAATTCTCTCATGTCTTCCTATATTTGCATAGAGTTCCAAGGTGCTCGCCAAGCATGAGCTGCTGAAGGTGCCTCTGATTGGCTGGACATGGTACTTCCTGGAAGTGGTATTCTGTAAGAGGAAATGGGAAGAGGACAAGAGGGCTGTCACCGATGGGCTGAATCAGCTCAGAGACTATCCAGAAAATATGTGGGTTAGTCTTGGGCGAGTGTAAGTGTGTTGGGGGTATTGCGTGTGTGCATGTGTGTGTCTGTTTTGTGGATGTAGTATGTGTGTGAATGTACATGTTAAGTGAACATATGTGCGTGCATGTGTGTGTGTGTGTGTGTGTGTGTGTGTGTGTGTGTGTGTGTGTGTGTGTGTGTTCATTTAAGGTAGGGATGTTGCTGTCAAAGCATAATTGGCAGATTACTGGGTTCAACAATGTGATCAGTTATACCTGTTGTTTTGCCTCCAAAACCTAATAAATGTGAAGTTGACAATAAGTATTTATAACAATTTTAGTTCTGAAAATTAAATAGGAATTATAATCTAGTGGCAGAGAAGTATGTAGGAGTGGTGCAGGATATGTATGACAGAAGTGTGACAATGGTGAGGTGTGTGGTTGGAATGACAGATGGGTTCAAGGTGGAGGTGGGATTACATCAAGGATCGGCTCTGAGCCCTTTCTTGTTTGCAATGGTGATGGACAGGTTCACGGACAAGATCAGGCAGGAGTCTCCGTGGACTATGATGCTCGCGGATGACATTGTGATCTGTAGCGAGAGTAGGGTGCAGGTTGAGGAGAGCCTGGAGAGATGGAGGTATGCACAGGAGAGAAGAGGAATGAAAGTCAGTAGGAGCAAGACGGAATACATATGCATGAATGAGAGGGAGGACAGTGGAACGGTGAGGATGCAAGGAGTGGAGGTGACGAAGGTGGATGAGTTTAAATATTTGGGGTCAACTGTCCAAAGTAACGGGGAGTGCAGGAGAGAGGTGAAGAAGAGAGTGCAGGCAGGGTGGAGTGGGTGCAGAAGAGTGTCAGGAGTGATTTGCGACAGAAGGGTACCAGCAAGAGTTAAAGGGAAGGTTTACAAGATGATTGTGAGACCAGCTATGTTATATGGTTTGGAGACAGTGTCACTGACGAAAAGACAGGAGGCAGAGCTGGAGGTGGCAGAGTTGAAGATGCTAAGATTTTCATTGGTAGTGATGGAGAAGGACAGGATTAGGAATGATTATATTAGAGGGGCAGCTCAGGTTGGACGGTTTGGAGACGAAGCAAGAGAGGCATGTTTTAGATGGCTTGGACATGTGTGGAGGAGAGATGCTGGGTATATTGGGAGAAGGATGCTGAATATGGAGCTGCCAGGGAAGAGGAAAAGAGGAAGGCCAAAGAGGAGCTTTACAGATGTGGTGAAGAAAGACATGCATGTGGCTGGTGTGACAGAGGAAGATGCAGAGGACAGGAAGAGATGGAAATGGATGATCTGCTGTGGCGACCCCTAACAGGAGCAGCCAAAAGTAGTAGTAGTAGTAGTAGTAGTAGTAGCAGAATCTAGTGGCATAAAAAAAAAGTTTTTCGTTGCCTTTAGTGCTTTTTTTTCCTTTGTTGACTGTATAATGTTATATGTTTGGCAAAGAGACTTTGATCCACAGTTCTTTATTGTTCTGGGTAAGTTCCAGAGCGAACATGTGTCCTGTTTGATGGCTGTGTGTCTCTGCGTACATATCCAGGTGCTGTTGTACTGTGAGGGTACCAGATTTACTGAGAAGAAACATCAAATATCCATGGAGGTAGCTGACAGGTACCACTGCTGCAAACAGCTAACAATATATTCTGCACTATCATTAGAGTTATTTTTAGAGTTTTATTCATAGTAATAGTAAACATTTTCCAGCAAAGGGCTGCCAAGGCTGAAGTACCATTTGCTGCCCAGAACTAAAGGATTCACCACCACACTCCACTGTCTAAGAGATACAGGTGAAAAATAACTTCCTATCTGTCTATCTATCTATCTATCTATCTATCTATCTATCTATCTATCTATCTATCTATCTATCTATCTATCTATCTATCTATCTATCTATCTATCTATCTATCTATCTATCTATCTATCTATCTATCTATCTATCTATCTATCTATCTATCTATCTATCTATCTATCTATCTATCCTCACACATAGAAAACTACAGGCACATACCCCAAGTGTGTGTGTGCGCGCGCACACACACACACACACACACACACACACACACACACACACACACACACACACACTTCATGTCGTAGCTTTTTTGCATGTCATATTTCGATGCATATATTCCAGGTCACAAACCAAAGTAATCCGCTGGGCTGCTTTACCCAGGAGCCTTTAGTAAACAGAGACATCAAGCTTAAACCCTTGCTTCTTTTTTTTTTTTTGAATTTCCCTCCTTTTTCTCCCCAATTGTACCTGTCTAATTACTCCACTCTTCCAAGCCATCACATTTGCTGCTCTCTACCCCCTCTGTCGATCCGGGGAGGGCTGCAGACTACCACATGACCTCCTCCGATACATGTGGAGTCGCCAGCCACTTCTTTTCACCTGACAGTGAGGAGTTTCACCAGTGGGATGTAGCGCATAGGAGGCTCACACTATTCCCCCCAGTTTGCCGTCCCCCCTGAACAGGCGCCCCGACTGACCAGAGGAGGCACTAGTGCAGCGACCAGGACACATACCCACATCCGGCTTCCCACCTGCAGACACGGCCAATTGTGTCTGTAGGGACACCTGACCAAGCCGGAGGTAACACGGGGATTCGAACCACCGATCCCTGAGTTGGTAGGCAACGGAATAGACCGCTATGCTACCCAGACACCCCTTAAACCCCTACCTAATTTTTTCTCAAGATTTAGAAATAATTTCCTGAGAAATACTGCGCTACATCAAATGCACCTTTTTTTATGCTGCAGCTGAATTTCAGACAGTACTATGAAATTATTTTTGGACATAAACTTTATTCATTATATTTGTTTGGGGTAGCATTGAGTGGGTAATCAGAATAATAAGAATATGCTGTTTGTCACTTTTGGTGTTTGATGAAAGAGTTTTTTGTTTACACAGAGTTTTCTTTTTAACAGTTGTCTATCCTTTTATTGTGAGAAGAAAGCCTCTGCTGACCAATATCTTAGGAAGCTGAGAGCATACGAGACCTTATTTTGAGACATCGATAATAAGGGGACCGATGTTTGGACTGTAAAACACAAAACCTCATAAAAGACAGGCGCAGTATCTTAGATGTGATGCACTTGCTGTTATTGAATTCAAGTCATTAAAGGACTTGGTGAATTTGTGTTCAGCAGACTTGGGCTTTGTGTCCACTGGAGACTTGTAAAAATGTGCTTCCTGTAATTTTTAACTTTTGCTGAAGTGCACAGCTCATCAATAACATTTCCAGTTTCATAAACCAAGTACAATGAAGGCAATGTGAGACCAGAGGGGAAACAAGAGCTAAATCTACTTTGTCAAAAAGCAGAGAGGAGAAACAAAAACGAGCCAACGGAAGTCAATCATCAATCAAATTAAATAGCACTGACAACAGAAAACCTCCTATTGGACATTTTAGATGCACACTATGAAAATATGAATAGCAAGAAAGCAAGACACTTTTTTTTTCTTTTGCTGTAAAATGTGTCTCATTGCAGAGCAGTCAGCTGTTAAAAAGGTCATCTGGTGGATGCACAGCCTTATTATACACAGACAGGTGACAAAATAACATACCTGTGGAGGCATGGAGATGTTTAGGAGAGGTGGCAGTGGAGTTTTTAACTAGATTGTTTAACACAATCTTGGAAAGTGAGAGGGTGCCTGAGGAGTGGAGAAGAAGCATACTGGTACCGATTTTCAAGAACAAGGGCGATGTGCAGAACTGTAGCAACTACAGAGGTATCAAGTTGATCAGCCACAGCATGAAGATATGGGAAAGAGTAGTGGAAGATAGGTTAAGAGGAGAGGTGATGATTAGTGAGCAGCAGTATGGTTTCATGCCAGGAAAGAGCACCGCAGATGTGACGTTTGCTTTGAGATTATTGATGGAGAAGTATAGAGAAGGCCAGAAGGAGTTACATTGTGTCTTTATGGATTTAGAGAAAGCATAAGACAGGGTGCCGAGAGAGGAGGTGTGGTATTGTATGAGGAAGTCAGGAGTGGCAGAGAAGTATGTAGGAGTGGTGCAGGATATGTATGAGGGCAGTGTGACAATGGTGAGGTGTGCAGTAGGAGTGACGGATGGGCTCAAGGTGGAGGTGGGATTACATCAAGGATCGGCTCTGAGCCCTTTCTTGTTTGCAATGATGGACAGGTTGATGGATAAGATCAGGTAGGAGTCTATGATGTTTGCGGATGACATTGTGATCTGTAGCAAGAGTAGGGTGCAGGTTGAGGAGAGCCTGGAGAGGTGGAGGTATGCACTGGAGAGAAGAGGAATGAAAGTCAGTAGGAGCAAGACAGAATACATATACATGAACAAGAGGGAGGACAGCAGAATGGTGAGGATGTAAGGAGTAGAGGTGATGAAGGTGGATGAATTTAAATACTTGGGATCAACTGTTCAAAGTAACAGGGAGAGTGGAAGAGAGGTGAAGAAGAGAATGAGGGCAGGGTGGAGTGGGTGGAGGAGAGTGTCAGGAATGATTTGTGACAGAATGCTACCAGCAAGAGTTAAAGGGAAGGTTGACAAGATGATTGTGAGACCAGCTATGTTATATGGTTTGGAGATAGTGGCACTGACCAAAAGATAGGAGGTGGAGCTGGAGGTGGCAGAGTTGAAGATAATAAGATTTTCATTGGGAGTGATGAAGAAGGACAGGATTAGGAACGAGTATATTACAGGGACTGCTCAGGTTGGACGGCTTGGAGACAAAGCAAAAGAGGCGAGATTGAGATAGTCTGGACATGTGTGGAGGAGAGATGCTGTGTATATTGGGAGAAGGATGCTGAATGTGGAGCTTCCAGGCAAGAGGAAAAGAGGAAGGCCAAAGAGGAGGTTTATGGCTGTGGTGAGGGAGGACATGCAGGTGGCTGGCATGTCAGAGGAAGATGCAGAGGACAGGAAGCGATGGAAATGTATGATCTGCTGTGGCGACCCCTAACGGGGGCTGGTGAAAGTAGTAGTAGTAGTAGTAGTAGTAGTAGATGGGTCACAAATTAAAGGAAAATCCAACATAAAGTGTGTTAGTAAGGTGTTGGGCCACCAGGAGCCTCCAGAACATCTTTAGTGCTCCTTGTCATAGTTTCTACAAGTCTCTGAACTCTACTGGAGGGATGGACACCATTCTTCCAAAAGATATTCCCTCATTTAGTGTTTTGATGATGGTGGTGGAGAGTGCTGTCTAACACGTCAGTCCAAACTCTCCCATAGGTGTCCAGTTGGGTTGAGCTCTGGTGACTGTGAAGGCCATAGCATATGACTGACATCATTTCATACCCATCAAACCATTCAGTGACCCCTCATGTCCTGTGGATGGGGGCATTGTCATCCTGAAAGAGACCACTCCCATCAGAATAGAAATGTTTCATCATAGGATAAGGGTGATCACTCAGAATAACTTTGTATTGATTTGCAGTGACCCTTCCCTCTAAGGGGACAAGTGGACCCCAACCATGCCAGGAAAATGCCCCCACAGCATAACAGAGCCCCTAAACCCCCTCACTGTAGGGGTCAAGCATTCGTAATTTGTCACCTGTCTGTGTATATGTTCATATAAGGGCATATCTCACTAAAGAGTTACAGGACAATTCTCTATTCCCAGTGGTCACCAAAACGTTGGGGAATAAAGACTTTCAGGATTTGGGTGATGAACTTGCATTGAATACACTTCCCTTTTTGTACAGTATCAGCAGTGTATTGTGTAACATTTCACTTTAAGACAAACATAAAATCCAATTTCTCTTCCCTTCTTCTGTTGTTGTTTGTTTTTTCTTCTCTTCTTTGTCTGTCATCATCTAGTATCGGCTGTTTATGACGTCACTTTGAACTTTAGAGACGGACAGGCTCCCACTCTACTGGACATTTTGAAAGGACACAAATACAAGGCTGACATGAGTTTGAGGTTGGTAACATCAAATTATATATATCTTTATGCCTGCTCAACAATCCAGGTAAGGAAATCACAGAAAGTTGAATCAGTTCATCTGGACACAACGTTTATTGAGAGAAATGTCCCTCATCTAAGTGACCTCTTTAGTCCCAGCTGACTGCAGTCTACACCCGTCTACAGGACAGTGGCCGCTCTTTCAAGGATGAGGATGTGCACATCCTTGATAGGGAGGAACGCTGGTTTGAATGGGGAGTCAAAGAGGCCATCTATGTGAAGCGGGAACGGCCATCCCTGAGCCAAGGGGGGCCTAAGAGTACATCTGTCATCATCTTACAAGGCTGTGATTGCAACTATTCCCCAATCCTCTATGAATAGTACACATGGCCATTGTAACTCTAGTTAACGGTCATGGCAATTTGGCATATTAAATCAATCATTGGTTTCGGTCATTATGCCACTGTATTGTTTATAAGGGTGGGGATACCTGCAGTCAGTTGAGACTGAAGAGGTCACTTAGACGAGTGATGAAACGTTTCTCTCAATAAACGTTGTGTCCAGATGAACTGATTCAACTTTCTGTGATTAAATTGTTGTATACAAACACGTTACGGCTAATTACATTCAGTACACATCAGAGTCAAGTTCAAGGTTGATATGAACACTTCAGTATATTTGAATATGACGTGATGTACATGTTGAGATACACAGCCTCTCTTTTCACTGTCATATCAACTTTAGCAGCTGATTTTCCCAACTAAAACCAATGAACCAGGTTAACCAGCAACATTGCATGACTAAATAAGGCTAAAATGAGCTAAACAAGTACGAGAGCTTAATTCAAGGACTGGAAGTAATTTTTAGCAAACATCCCAAAACAAATTCTCCCTCATCGTGGTCCATAAACCGTATACATCGATCCTGTTAGAGTGACAGCATCACTCGTGACCGATATCAATCAGCGATATGGTAACAAGCAATGTCCTCCATTTCAGTGACGCAATTTTCCCAACTGCCATCTCAGTCTTACTTTCCCTGTATATTTGTTTTTATTTTTGTTTTGTTGTTTGTTTTTGTATTGCCTATATATGTCCCAGTTTCCTGTATCTTGCTTTTGTAAAGTGTTTTGGGGTATGAGAAAAGCACAATATACATCAGAAGTATCATTATTATAATTATTGTCATACATCCTGTGACCACTCTGTTTTTTAGGACAGAGGTGATGGCAGTTTTCAGGGCCTTCTTCTGTCTTTGTCTCTTTTTTCCATTTATTTGTCACCCTCTGTGTGTGTGTGTGTGTATGTGTAGGCGTTACCCAGTGGAGCAGATTCCTATGGATGAAAAGGAGTGTGCTGGCTGGCTGCACCGTCTCTATCAAGAAAAGGTATTGCATGACTCTGTGTGTGTGTGTGTGTGTGTGTGTGTGTGTGTGTGTGTGTGTGTGTGTGTGTGTGTGTGTGTGTGTGTGTGTGTGTGTGTGTGTGTGTGTGTGTGTGTGTGTGTGTGTCCCCGCTTCTCCTGGATTGCCACCATGCCGTGATAGAGAAGCTTGTGTATACTAATGATCCCAAGAGCTATACTGTGCGGAGCTTGGCTCCTGGTAGGGTCACTCAAGGCGGATAGGTCAAGGAGGAGGTTCCAGATACACTGACGGAAGATGTCTCCAGGTCACAACGGCAGCAAAGGTGGATGAAGGCTGCAACAGGGGGTGGTCCCCAATCGTCTTGGTTCCCCATGCCATTGGACTCTGGTCACCCCGAGCCAAGGACCGTGTGGTAGCTGCAGGCGCATCAGCCTCTCCACGTAAAAGGCTGTCACGCCTAGGTGTCCTCCCAGGATTGGTCTCTACACCCACCTGAAGACCCAGAGGGAGGACGGTCATACTCGACCCCGAGTGACCACCGTGTGTGTGTGGGGGGGGGGGGCATGGTGGTGGTGGTGGTCTAAAGTTAGAGGAAGAGAGAGGGAGCAAGAGATTGTAGTTAATTTAGTTAAAAGCAAATCTGAAATTTTCAGTAAAATATCATAAACCTTAATAAGAGGTTACCGCCAGTCTTCATGATCTTACATTAGGTCTTTTGCAAGGGCATTGTGTTCTGTAAGCAGCAATTTCATATCTTGTGCTATCATGCTTTCTTTGGAGTATGAAAATAATTGTGGGTTTTTTGTTTTGTTTTTTTTTGCCACAGTGAACTAGACCTAATGTAATACTGTGCAGTTTCACTACATTTAGAGGACATAACCTACTATTTCATCTTTCTCAACTCCTCTCTTGTTATCAATATGGCATCAAGGAGTGGCCGTGATTGTCAGGTCACTTCCTCGACAATGAAGTGCATTTTGATGCTTAGGTTCATTTTCTATACAAGTAATGATAATTCTGAAATAAGGAAGAACAAACTGGAGCTGCTACTCAAAACATCTCACCTGAATGTTGCTTCAACTCTTCAGCTTCTGGTTGGTTGGAAAGATATTTTATTGGCCAGCCGGGTTATTGGACATCGCTGCTATTCCCAGTGTTGATATCACATATGTTCCCCTTTGGTAGATGGAGATAAATAACCAGCCATTTATCTTATTCTCTCCTTGCAGGATGATTTACAGGAACAGTATTTTACTACGGGCCGTTTCCCTGGCAACCCCGTGACTCCTCCCCGCCGCCCATGGTCACTCCTTAACGTCCTGTTTTGGGCGGGGCTTTTACTGTCCCCTCTTGTCCAGTTGGTGGTTTGTGTGGTTGCCAGTGGTAATCCTCTTCTCATCCTTGGCCTCCTCCTCCTGCTGTTTGTTGGTATGTGCATAGTATGCAAACAGGCACACACACACACACACACACACACACACACACACACACACACACACACACACACACACACACACACACACACACACACACACAGGAACATCATGCATGGCAAACATTTCAGTTTGAGGGCTTACAACATGCATTCTGTTTGGAAAACATTTCACATTGTAAAATTACTCATACAGAAGAAACTATTAGTCTTACGTGCCTTTCTCTCTCTCTCCCCCTCCCTCGCTCTCTCTTTCTCTCCAGCAACAATATCTTTGAACAAGTTGATCAGTGTTTCAGAGGTGAAGAAGACAGGGTCCAGCTATGGAGTCCAGGGGACCAAGAAAGACACCTAGACACACACACACACACACACACACACACACACACACACACACACACACACACACACACACACACACACACACACACAAACTATCATATATCACTCCAACATAGCACACATACATGTAGGTGAAACGATAATGTTGTTAATATTTCTTTTCTTTTAAAGGAATAGTTCCCTTTTGTACAGCATTCATAGTCTTTTAAATGCAAATAAAACTTGTGAACAATAGAAGCCGCTCTGATCATTTTGATAAGCCACTGCTCCATGTTTTAGTTATGTTGCCCGCGATCAATCAGAATCAGAATCAAAATACTTTATTAATCCTGGAGGGGAAATTGGGATTATGTGTAAAATTAACTTCTACTGTGCCACCAACACCAACATCCAGTGACTCCCTGGTGTGACGTGGACACCCGGTTCTGTCCTCTGTGTGCACATCCAGAGCCAAATGTACATGTTGCCAGGCATGACAAACCCTGCCTCTGTATATACTGTTGTATATAAGTCATTATAGCATTCTAATGTTCTGTTAATCTAATTTTTATTTAGCATAATGCAAAAATAGAAGCATGATCTCCATCTGTTTCCTTCTAAAAATCTATAATGCTGAGACTGGTTGAAGGTCATGGTCATAAAAGAAACTTATTACATGATTTCATGTCTGATAATAACAGAAAATCAAGTGTCGCTCTCCATCCATCTCTGAGTTACAACCTTACACCATGATCTGGAGTTTAACTTTTAAAGGTGACTTAAAGTGAAAGGTCGGTGCCAGATGGAAGTACGCGTGGGACTTCCTGTCTGCCAATAATAATATTTAAGTGACCATCTACAGATGTTTATGTGTTATAGCCTTTTGAAATCCCAAAAACCTTGAGTTTGGCCTTTCAAGTCAAGGTCACTCTAGGTCAAAGTTCAAGGTGCCAAATGACAGTCCATGTAAAACTTCCTGTCAGTTATAGTGAGTAGGGTGCTATCATGAGCCATTTTTGAGTTATATGGAAATATAGGTAAGTTTGACTGATGACCTTGAACCACTAAACTACCAATTTTAAAAACATTTCATGCTTTTACTGTGGTAGTGGACAGAATTATGTCTTGGAAATATATAAAAAAAGCAACATTTGGCCCTTGTTTTTAGTAAACTGGATAATTTTTGATCAATTAATGGGAAAACATTTTCACTTTCTTGGTGAACTTGAACATGACCTTGACCCCATTTTGTCCAAAATTGATCATCCTCTAGGACGGTATCCTGTACCACCTGTCATAATGTTGCTAACACAGAACAAGCCAAAACAGATGGTATCAAACACAATATCCTGTGGGGGATTTTTTTTCTATTTTTTGATGCCATAGTTACTTTCATCCTTATAGTGATTAATGGGGCAGAATGGAGAGAGAGAGAGCAAGAGCGAGAGAGAGAGGGAGAATTTTGAATTTTTAAAACAAGTCTTGATTTAACAAAAACAATTATAAAAAAACAGACTTGATATCTTTTTAACAATATAAGCAATATTTGCCAAATTACAAACAAACACTTAAACATGCATCTTTTAACAATCCCAAAAAATAATCATTCAACAACATCTCAAAACATAAAAACAAAAACAGATAAGACCCATTTTATCCGAGCTCTGCAGCTAAAATGAGCTCATCCTCTATAGTTGAACACAGCACCCCTTTATAACACCACATGGTTGTGAATTTGTCCAGAGCCTTCACTGCTTTGTAATAATTGAAATCTAACCTTATCCTGGCCTTGACCATCCTGGTAAACAACAGTTCAACATCACGAGAGAGAGAGAGAGAGAGAGAGAGAGAGAGAGAGAGAGAGAGAGAGAGAGAGAGAGAGAGAGAGAGAGAGAGAGAGAGAGAGAGAGAGAGAGAGAGAGAGAGAGAGCGGGCAGGAGGGAGGATGGCTACAACATGCCACATGTCACAGTCATATTGTGGACATATTGACATACTGTTTAAAACTCTAAAATTTATATATCCCATCAGTTACACGAATCCTGATGGTAGCAATATAAAAGTTGAAGTAAGATAACATCCATCGTTATTTGCAAATATTCCATAATTATTGTTGAACAGACCTGAAAGGAAACTCAGGTGGAGAGAAATCTTCTCCATCAACATTGCTTGGTGAAGGCGACAGTTGGAGCTGTGTCAGCTCAGCCAGATTAATGTAGAGGCAGACCAGAAAACAGTTTAATCAAAACAAAAGCGCGTGACCTGAAACCATCAGCTAAATACATTAAAATAGTCTTCATGGTGACCAGAATAGGGTTTGTTTTTGTTTCGGCTGTGATGGTTTACAGCACCTAAACCATCTTGGACTGGCAAGAGACCAGTATAAGACCACCATGAACACCAGCTGCACCATTAAAGACCAGCATCCCCCATAAATTATGTCAAGCTCGATTTTTCTTGCAGGACAAGGAACGGGTGATGATGGATGGTTATCCAGTAGCCAGTGTAAAGACACCAGTCTGTCTACAATACATAAAGACAGTTCTCCCCCTGTAAATAAGTGTTTTCTAACTGATGGCAGAGTCCTGCAATGCCAACCGCAGTCTGAATAATAAGTTCCCAAATAACCATTTACTATATATATATAATCCAGTGAGTCAAATAAATTCTTTATGAATTCATAAAGAATTTACTTGAATCACTGGATTATTTTGTTCCTTATTTGTTGAGCATGTTTCCTATTGTTGAGTGCTTCTTTTAACAAAGTTTTTTATATATATAAAAGTTATAAAAAGTTATATATATATACAAAGTTATATATATATAAAACGTTGTTAAAAGAAACACTCAACGATAGGAAAAGTGCTCAACAAATGAGCAAAAAGAATTTACTTGAATCACTGAATTTTATATATATATACACACACACACACACACACACACACATATATATATATATACACACACACACACACACACACACACATATATATATATATATATATATATATATATATATATTTTTTTTTGCCATCCTTACAAAAAAAAAGCCAAGTCCTGTTCAGTTTAGTATGGATTTATCTTGTGTGGCTCCACACTTGATATTGGACCTCTCATACTATTGACTTCAGGGAGATTTGATACTACAGCTGCAGAAATATAGTATTTTCAGATTGCGGACGTCTATTCACTTTTTCTGGCATATATTTTGGGATTAAAGTGTAGTTTTTGAATTTCTGACAGCAACTAAAGGCCTTTTCTATCTGGCTTCAATGGAGCACCACATTCTCCAGAGTACATAGGGCCACATAGACACCGATATCAATTACAATAGACATCTTTATGTACACATTTTCAAGGGACATTAGTGATTATTAAATTGACAACTTTTCTTTTATTTCTTGTTCTGGGTATTAAAGTTACATCAGTTATCCAAATCGTTATACTACTGTTTCATACAATGACTGAATGATGAACGAATGAATGAATAAATGAATGAATGAATGAATGAATGAATCAATTAATCAGTCAATCAATTTATATAACATTTTGCACATTAAAATGCAACGCACTTTACATTAAACAAGTTCACAGATAAAATAAGGTAATGACAAAAGAAACAGACCTTGGAAATAAATGGAGAGGTAAAAGCACAAAAAAATGAACCACGCTAAAATAAGACACAAAAGACTAATGAAATTGAATAATATCAAAATAAAACTGGTCAGACAGATTCCATAAATAGCAGCTGTAACGAATAAAAGCAGAGAGGGTTAATCAAGGGGAAAGCATCGTGGATGATGAGCGTGTACTGAAGATTTCAAACGGAAGTCCTGCCGGGGTCTGCCTCTCGGTTTTGCAGAGGGGGTAAAGTTTGCAGGCTTTTGTGCTCCAGTTTCTCGCCGATCGGCTTCCCAAAAATACAGAGATAACCTGCGTCAATGGTCAAGTCAGATGCTTTTAATTTTACATTTTCAGCTTCCTAAAGAAAAGGCGTCGGCGCTTTTACTTTGTTGACATTTTTATTTTATCCGCCCCCCCAACACATCAGCTGACTTCCTAGTTTAGTCGGAACCTAATGACTCCGTCCAAAAGTTGTCGGGTTACCCAAATGATCCAGAAAGCCGTCCACATGTTTCCGAAGTAGCGGTTTATCTTCCTCGTGTCTATAATCACAGTTTGAAAAAAGGGGATGGATGTTGTGTAACCTCCGCTGTTCGTCAATGGAGAGCTACGCTCCTCGTTTGCTGAATGCTTTTTTATCGTGACCCCTCCGTCGCTGGTTCGTTAGATAGACTAGCTCGTCGGTTATCGTTTATTGATCACTAACCGGGTAACTAGGTAACGGCAACGGGTTGGGATGACCTCGCCCTAAACTGAAGCCTACGGTATTGGGAGGAACGGGGACAAGCTAACTGTTAGCCTTGGGAGTTAGCCAATGTGGCTAGCCGAACGAGCCATGGAAGGAATTCTGTACAAGTGGACGAATTACATGACAGGTGAGCGATATCTCTGCGTGTCGTCTGTAGGTATGCATGCATGTCTGTCGGTTTGTCTTTTTCGCTGACGGGTAAAGATAAACCGACCATGTCAATAAGTCACAAAAGTAACTGCACGTCAAGTAATGGCAGCCAAATGTGCATGCCATACGTCCCAAGAGAGACAATACAAGCATCTGGATGCCCCAGATAAGCCGGCATGAGTGCACGCCACCATGAAGTGTCATAAATCCGTATGAATTTGTAATGATTTTTGATAAAAATGGGTGATTTTGAGTTGTCATACACGTGCTAGAGAGAGCTGGATTTGGCAGATCTGCAATCCGACTTCAGTATTTCAGAATTGCATTCAGATCCGTGCACAAGAGGCACATCAATTATGCCATAATGCATCAACATAGTCATACATGTACCGACTATCCTAGGGGCATCAGTCAAAATATTACAAACAGAACAGTTTCCAAGAGTTCAAAAGTTTTTGAACGTTTTTTTTCTTGCATGAACGCAAACACAATATAAAGTGGTACAGTGTCCATAAACTTAAATCATTGCCTGCTGATCTACGGGGTCACACACACACACACACACACACACACACACAGAGTGGTACAGTGTCCATAAACCTCTTATCGCCTGCTGAAATTCTTTCTCTGTCTCTGTCTCTTTCTCGCTCTCTCTCTCTGTGTCTCTGTCTCTGTCTCTCTCTCTCTCTCTCTCTCTCTCTCTCTCTCTCTCTCTCTCTCTCTCTCTCTCTCTCTCTCTCTCTCTCTCTCTCTCTCTCTCACACACACACAGTGGTAGTGTCTATAAACCTCTCGTCGCCTGCTGAAAATCTCTCTCTCCCTCACAGACACAAGTAAATAGTCTGAGAGGTTAATTAGATACAGGTTTTCTCGAATGGCGAATTTATACATTTTATTTTATTTTAGACCAGCTGCCTGGCAAACTCTTGATTTTTACATGTTTGTTTATATTATTGCTTTTGAGCAGCATGGGCTTTAGTTTGGGGCTCCATTTTCATTAGGACCACTCACACTGGTGCCTCTTTGGGGCTCCTATGATAAAAGGATGATTTGCATATGCCTATTGTCTATATTACATTGTATTCAGCTACATGTTATCCACTGTATATGATCCTCAGGTTGGCAGCCCCGTTGGTTCGTCTTAGAGAATGGCGTCATATCCTATTATGACAGTGAGGATGACGTTGGTAAAGGAAGCAAAGGATCCATTAAGATGTCTGTCTGTGATATCAAAGGTAAGGCAGGGCTGCAACATGTCTGGAACTTATTATTCCAGGAGAGCTGTGTTGTTTCAACACTGACACTGTTAATGCTATGTTATTCTTTTCAGACCATCCCACAAATCCAACTTATCTCGGGGGATTAGCAATTACAATACACTAGCATTTCTCTGGAGATATTAGTGATATAGCATCGCAAGCCAGACCAATCTCTCAGGTTGATCACATTGGTTTTTCTTGGAGACTGAGTTTGACCTTACACTGATCCGTGGGGGCCCATGAATTTAAGACACAAGGAAGATGAATTATAAAAAATAATGTCATTAAATTGTGGAATTGGTCTATAGTTTATAGACTTAAATGTTTTTTAATTGATTTGAGTTTAGTGCCATTTTTCACATCCAAGTGATTTTCGGGCCAATATTATCATGGGGGCAGGCAGCATTTCCATGTCATAACCCACCAAGTAAGTCTTTCTATGTGGAGACATACTTGGCAAATAAAAACAGATTCCAGATCTGACTAATGTGACTTTTGCAATATTGCTTTATATAATATATGTATATATTTTAATTTCAGTCCATCCTACAGATCCAACACGCCTGGAGCTAATAATTCCAGGTGAACAACATTTTTATGTCAGAGCTGTTAATGCTGCAGAGAGACAGAGATGGCTGGTTGCTTTGGGCTCATCTAAGGCAGGAACATTAGACAGTCATAAACACAAAGGTATGACTTGTAAGTGCTCATCTGAGTGTGTCTGTCTCTCTGTCTTTGACAAAATGTCACTTTGTGGATCTCTCACTGTGTTTGTCTTACAATCAGTATTTGACTAATTGATGTTTTTTTGCGACTTCGTGACTGTAGATGTATCTGGCTTTAGGCCCAGACTGTCAGAATGCTATCTGTCTGACTATATGTGTGAGCATGCCTGCATGTGTATTCATGCATACTTGTTTGTGTTCTGCTAGGTCCAGATTGTCTGAGGACTAAGATGTCTGAACTCCGTCTCTACTGTGACCTTCTGGTCCAGCAGGTCCAAACAATCCAATCACAATACACTGCTGACACACAAGCCACGTCCAACTCTGAGGTAATCATCACATAATCTCATTACCTTAGACTGTTTTTTTTTGTGTAACCTTTTGTACAAACTAGTTTAAACAAAGGTTTCCCTTTTTGTAGGGCACTCACTCAGTATGTAAGACCAAGTTCTTTGTCATCCATCATTTGTTGCAGTAACGAAAAATTTAAGTTTTATTTTCATTTTTGTACTATTTTTCACCAGATTTTATTGATTTGCACAATTGTGTTGCATGCGATGTTGTAATTTGTGCTCCCAGTTGCTAAACTTCCTATAAATGATTTGTTGTTATACTTTTTCTGTTTCTTAATGTATTTTTCTCTCTTTCTTTTGCTCTCTCTCCAGTCTTCCCTCCTAAGTGCGACCTGTGCAACCTTCATCAAGACTTTGGAAGAATGTATGACCCTGGCCAACCACAGCTTAACCCCTGATCTCAGACCACCTGAGCGGGTTGGTTGCTTTATTTACAGGAACACTTGCATCCCCAAGCTAAAACATTTAGAGGCAGAGTTGAAAATTTAGGGAAAAACAGTCTGGTACATTTTTTGGAGTAATTTAATGTTAATGCATCACTCTGATAACATTGCACAGCTATACATGCAATAAGGGCTTGAAATTAACTTTTTGGAGCAACAGTCACTATGGCAAATAGATTTTAAAGTTGCTAACTACTCAGAATCTCCACTAGCCAAAATTACTTTCTTGAAATAAACCAGATTATGGGCGGCATGGTGGCCCAGTGGTTAGCACTGTCACCTCACAGCAAGAAGGTCCTGGGTTCGAACCCTGGGATTGTCCAACCTTGGGGGTCATCCCAGGTCGTCCTCTGTGTGGAGTTTGGATCTTCTCCCCGCGTCTGCAGTGGGTTTTCTCTGGGTGCTCCGGTTTCCCCCACCATCAAAAGAAACATGCATGTTAGGGTTTATACTCCTGTCTGTTCCTCTGACCAAGGCAATGGGAAAAGAACTGGAGTTGGTCCCCAGGCACAGCATGAAGGCGGCAGCCCACTGCTTCTAGCTACACAGATCACAGCTAGGATGGGTTAATTTGCAGTAAATTAATTGCCCCAAGGGGATTAATAAAGGAAACTTAATTATGAGTCATCACATCTGTTTCAACATATTTATTAGTTAAAAAAAACATGCACATAATAAATCTGTATATAAACAAGATATAAATGAGAGAGAGAACAAGCAGGTTACTTTTATACTTGTTATATATACTTGTGTGTGTGTGTGTGTGTGTGTGTATATATTTATTATATACTTGTGTATATATAAATGCTTGTGTGTGTGTGTGTGTGTGTGTGTGTGTGTGTGTGTGTGTGTGTGTGTGTGTGTGTGTGTGTGTGTGTGTGTGTGTGTGTGTGTGTGTGTGTGTGTGTGTGTGTGTGTGTGTTATCTTATGCCTGATACACCCTAGAGGACATTTCAAATCCTAACCAATATTGAACATGTGGGAGACTGCACGTTAGGACAGATTTTTTTGTCTTTCAGATACAGGACAATTATGCCAAAACAGGACATCACACACTTAATGGTTATCACTTAGTCTCCCAACTCTCAGAAACGTTTTATTATAATGGTTTTATTTCATCTTCTTACCCCACACTCAGACACGCCTTTTGCAGCTTGCTGGGCAGCTAGCTGTCATTCACCCGATAAATCCAGAGCAGTGGCTATTTCTACCCAATTCCTTTCCTTGTCTGTTTTGTTACAGTACGTCTTGCAGGAAATTTTAAAAAGGCATTCATGTTTCTGCTACAAGTGAGGGATATTGCTCCACTTGTTAATCCTTCTAAGAATTATTTGAAAGTAAGAGGTACAAATAAAGGGACCGGGGCGCTGCATGGGGTTGACAAGCTGCACAATGGCATCAGTGCCATGATTCATTTTCTAAGCCTCAGATAGCCAAAGCTACCTCTGTTGTGTTCTGCTGTGTGAAAATACATTTTCATTGCTAAACCTGTCTTCCTTTTCTTTCAAAGGAAAATGAAAAAGTGGAAGGTATTGAAACTGTTTGCTAAAGGGCATCTGTCTGCATTTATGTGTGACTTTCTGTCTGTCTACCTAGATGAAGAGGTCCATCAGTCACCCTGGAACATACAGTTTTGACAGGTGAGTTTATATATTCACACAGGCTGCCTGTCTAGCTCTCTGACTGACCCTCTCCTTAATGTACTTTGTCGTTGTTATGGGCAATCCCAGCGGTTATCTAGTGGTGGATTTTTCTTCCTGTAAAACTTGCCTTATGCTAGCCTGAGACTCCCAAACTAGTCTGTTTTGAAAACAGGCATAGAAAACAGAAATGTCATCTTAAATATTTTCTCATGCTGCCTAATCAATCAGACTTAAAGGAACCTTATACATTTAAACCCCAACACCACGTGAGGCTTATTTCAATAATTAGAAAACTTCAGCCAGACTAGAAAAGCTAAATTGTTCAATTGGTCGATGTGGTGCTTGGCAGGAACGTAAACTTGCATTCTCCTGGACCTTGATTTCTCACCACTGACTCAGGCCATACAAGTGGTCTCTAGGTGGCAGTATTACTACAATTTGAATGGTGCATAATAATTTTTCCTAACATTAGCAGACTAGTTTGAATAGATAGTTTTAATGTTGCATGCTCTGAATGTTTGTTCAAAACATGTCTGTGAATGTTCTCATTCATCCAGGTCATGGTTATCCAAAGGAGTTGAATCAAGTGCAACTGGACTTGGTATATATCCGTGAAGACGTTTCGCCTCTCATCCAAGAGGCTTCCTCAGTTCGTGCCTTTCTGACTAGACCAAGCTAGTCTGACTGGCTGGTGATGAGACTCAGTATTTATCCTCTAGGAGTCGTTGTCAGAGCTATAGAGCGACGAGCGTTGGTAAACATCTGGTCACAAAGAGCCACGCATATCAATAGGTCTGACAACGACTCCTAGAGGATAAATACTGAGTCTCATCACCAGCCAGTCAGACTAGCTTGGTCTAGTCAGAAAGGCGCGAACTGAGGAAGCCTCTTGGATGCGAGGCGAAACGTCTTCACGGATATATACCAAGTCCAGTTGCACTTGGTTGTTCAAAACATGTATTTTTGGTTATTTTAGTGGAGGATTAGTATCACCTGGTCTAAATGCTATTGAAGTGGCCTTTCCACCTTAGCAGGAATCATTTCTAGTGAAAATATAAGTCTGAGTGCATATATGTATATACTATATATATATATATATGTGTGTGTGTGTGTGTGTGTGTGTAAAACTTGTTTTCCCATGCTATATTTGATTGTGTGTTTGTAATCATAAGAATGCAAAGAAAAGAAAAATCAGTCAAATTATGGATTCTGCTTTGAATCGGGAGTTTGATCAGCTGTTGATTCTGTAGTGCTTTTCCTGTCACTAACTTGCCAGTGAATTTTATCTTGCCTGCAAAGTGAAGTTCATCTTGACCATCACAACCAAATGACTGTAGCAGTCCTTCGCTATTTTCTTTTCTTTCTTTCTACAATTTGCTTCCATGTTTTATCACTGCAAATAGATTAAAAAAAAAAGTTCCACATTCATTGCCTTTCAATTTTAAGTCTACCTGACATTATTTAAAGAAATGTTGGAGCTGGTATGGTATTCTAATTTTGGTATTTTCACCAGGTCAGGTGTTCCGAAGGAATTTGTGTTTGGAGGTCAAAGGTCAACTCAGCGCAGGAACAGGACCTGCTCAGACAGTTCTGTCTATGATACTGACCGTAAGATAAAGAAGCACACAATCTGCCTCACACTTAAAAGACGAACACACACACACACACACACAGTTGGGTTTCTATCAATCCTATCGGGGGTATGGAATATATTGTCACAATAATCATAGAATTTTACACAATATCATTGTATATCACAATATCTGCCTACATATGCAAAAATACCATGTTTAAGAATCTGAGGTTCATCGCATTAAACTTTTTTTGTCAGTGTAAAGTGTAATATAAAACCAAAGCCGGTTTTCAGACCTCATATTGTGAGAGATTTTAGGTTCTAGATTCTCTGTGTCATCAATTTAGACAATAAAATTGTGCATCACCATTTGACATTATCCAAATTCCATCCTGATACAATACCAATGAAAGACAGTAAATGATAATATTTATTTATTGCCCAGCCCTAATTGATTTGTGTTTTTCAAAGATTTTAATATTACACTAGTATAACACAGTCAAGAGAATATTTACAGGAACCAAAAGCATTAGCTCAGCTACAGCCTGGGTATCAGTTAGTGCTTAAAGGAGACTGTAATCTAATCGATCCTTTTATTCAATTCCCATCCATCCATTATCCAAGCCGCTTATCCCAATTGGGGTCGCGGGTTGCTGGAGCCTATCCCAGCAGTCATTGGGTGGCAGGTGGGGAGACACCCTGGACAGGCTGCCAGACTGTCACAGGGCCGACACATTCACACCTAGGGACAATTTAATATTGCTGATTCACCTGACCTACATATCTTTTGGACATTTTTTTTAATCCTTTTAGGAGTTTAAAAATTATACACTGGCTAAATTTTGAGAATGCATACTACAGGCCAATTACATTTTAGTACAGGCAGTATAATGAATTACTGTAATATTTACTAAGGCTATGAACTGTCATGTTTATTTTGCAGTTTCTATCACCCTCCAATTAAAGATATCAGTTAGCATAGGCATCCGGGTAGTGTAGCGGTCTATTCCATTGCCTGCCAACACGGGGATCGCCATTTTGAATCCCAGTGTTACCTCCAGCTTGGTCGGGTGTCCCTACAGACACAATTGGCCGTGTCTCCGGGTGGGAAGCAGGATGTGGGTGTATGTCCTGGTCGCTGCACTAGTGCTTCCTCAAGTTGGTCGGGGCGCCTGATCAGGGGGGAGGAGGAACTGGGGGGAATAGCGTGATCCTCCCACACACTACATGCTCCTGGCAAAACTCCTCACTGTCAGGTGAAAAGAAGCAGCTGGCGACTCCACATGTATCGGAGGAGACGTGGTAGTTTGCAGCCCTCCCTGGATCAGCAGAGGGGGGTGGAGCAGCAACCAGGACAGCTTGGAAGAATGGGGTTATTGGCTGAATATAATTGGGAGAAAAAGAGGGGGGAAACCCCCCCCCCAAAAAAAAACATATATATATATCAATTAACATAACCAACATAAGAGCTATGAAGTTGAAGGAGTAATGACTGAAATGCACCTTGACTTTTACACCGTGCCCGGTGTTGGTTGGGGGCCCAAGTCCTTCTGATCGAGGCTCAACCTGCGGACGGTGTGAGGCTGGTAACGGCCCTCATTGTGCCGGGGTCCAGTCTTCTTGGAGTCGGGTTGTTTGTGAATGCAGCCCCAAGCGGGTGGTAAACTCCATCTAAGGCTAAATACTTGCACGAGACCGATAGTGGACAAGTACCTTAAGGGAAAGTTGAAAAAGAACTTTGAAGATAGAGTTCAACAGGGCGTGAAACAGTTAAGAGGTAAAAAAAAGGCAGTGAAGACCATTACTTTTGCCCCTGCATTTTCAGAATCCACTGTCCATCTGAGCTGAAATATTGACTTGTAGATAAAAAACAGTAAGTCTCCCTCACATTATTCGAAGCGATGATTGATTCCCACTGGTTTAAGGGTTGCTGCTGTATTTACTGCACCATGCTGCTGTCAGAAACAGCAGTTGAAGTTGGAATTTTGAAAATGTAATCTAATTAGAAACAAGTCTATGCAGTCTAACCCAGCTGTGTAACTGTTATGTGTACAACTCTGCCTATTCCAGGTGTGCTGTCAACTTTCAACAGTGATTCGTCTTCTATCCCTGAGGAGAGAACCGGAGCGGTCAGTCCAAAGACCACGGCCACAGACACAGACACTGACCTGTCAATGTAATGGTCCGTCCATTTAAACCTGTTTAAATCAGCCTCTTCCACAGCCAAGGTCTGTTCATTGGTTCAAAAGTCCAAAACAGCAGAGTCTTCTTGGCAGCTATGTGGAGATGAGAAAAGGTGAGATGTTGACATCATTGTCATCATCACAGCCTTGTTAAACTTTGGAACTTGTGACCTAGTCCACATTCAGAAATCTCTGCATGCCCGCTCCACCCAAGACTTTTCTATTTGTATGACCTGTAAGCGGGTGTAGTGGAGGATAAACACACATAATCGCCATTTACCCACCTCTTTAAATCTGATATAGCATTTACACACACACCCTGGAGCATTTATGCATAGTTAAATTGCTTGGCAGACTCAAGCCTGGTTCCCTCTTGCAATTTTTCTTTTGCTCTGGGATTGCTTGTTTTGTCCTCTACTTTAGTCCATGTACAGGTTGTGTGTGGTATACATATGTTGTCTTGTGAGCATGGAGCAGCCATCAACACACAGCTTACTGGTGGTAGGTGAAATCAAACGAGCCCTCCCTCCCCTGAGCTGCAGCAGACCAAGTGCTGACTGCAGCCAAATAAGACATATGTCAGTATTTGAAATGTGCTGCATCGAATAATGGTGATGTGTTGACTGAAAGACCACGAAGTAAGTAGTTAGCTGTTAGCCCTTACATGCAGCTTAAGTTTTCCAGAGCCGTACTGTTGGACCTCCTTTTCCAGAAGTTGTAACTAAGTAGAAAGAACAGTGAACTCCACATTATAGTCTATCCCTTTGGAAAAACATTTTTTTCCCCCCATAAAACTGCTTGTCCCTTGCCAATTTTTACTGGTCCCATCAGTTTTCTTAGCAGTTGTAATGAAGTAACAAAACAAAAATTGAGTTAATTTTCATGTTTTGTCACATCTATTACTTTCTTCTATGGAACTATACAGTGCATAAATATTATTTACAAATACGGATTACAAAATTCATGAAAAAATTTCAACTACCAAATTCATAAACCAGTGCTGGGGGAACTAAAGAGTCGCTAATGTAACATATAATATGCACATACAATTGCAAGAGCCTGTGATGCATTAACGATGAGTTAGGGTCTACCCCCCCTTTTTTTTAAATTTCCCCCCTTTTTCTCCCCAATTGTACCTGGCCAATCACCCTGTTCTCTGAGACGTCCTGGTTGCTGCTCCACCCCCTCTGCCGATCTGGGGAGGGCTGTAGACTACCACATGCTTCCTCCGATACATGTGGAGTTGCTAGCCATTTCTTTTCACCCGATAGTGAGGAGTTTCACCAGGAGGATGTAGTAGTGCATGGGAGGATCATGCTATTCCCCCCAGTTCCCCCTCCCCCCTGAACAGGCACCCCGACCAGCCAGAGGAGGCGCTAGTGCAGCAACCAGTACACATACCCACGTCTGGCTTCTCGCCCACAGACACGGCCAATTGTGTCTGTAGGGGTTTAACTGGAGTTATACCCCACCCATTGTGAGTATGGAATGCACTTTAATTCAGTGAGCGACCTGTTTGAATCCAAGACTGTGAAAATCTGGTGGTGAAGGTTAATGAAAAATGCCCTGCCCCATGTCATTTACTACTGGCAGGATCGTTCTTAATGAGCTAAGAATACTAAGCCCCATTTTATTTTCTGGTTGTTGCTGGTACTCTCATTATTCCTTGTTGCCACTTCCACCTTTATGACAGGAAAAGAGGTGACGGATTGATAAACACCAGTCACTACATCATCAGAGCGATGAATCTGGGTCATTGTGGGTCGCTGATAGCAGTAAATCTTTGATTTTTGAAAAATGCACTGAACTGAAATGTCATGTTTTTTTTCCACGTAGTGTTTCACAGCACTTAAAATAGATACAAAAACAAAACTGCACATAAACAGAGGTTAATTAACTTAGGCAGGCTACACCATTATAATTATTATATGGGACCCCCCCCCCCCCCCGACTGGCCACGTGAGCTCAGCTTGACTGACTTCTGCTGGTCTCTGTCCAAGATCCTTCAACCAGACATCTTTATTCATTAAGCCCCTTCAGGGGCGGTACAGTGGTGCAGTGTTTAGCATGGTTGCCTCACAGCAAGAAGGTCCTGGGTTCGAACCTCAGGGTTATCCAACCTTGGGGGGGTCATCTCAGGTCGCGTTCTGTGTGGAGTTTGCATGTTCTGCGTGGGTTTCCTCTGGATGCTCCGGTTTCTTCCCACAGTCCAAAGACATGTAGGTCAGGTGAATCGGCAATACTAAATTGTCCCTGGGTGTGTGTGTGTGT
Organism: Lampris incognitus; assembly: GCF_029633865.1. Taxonomy (NCBI): domain Eukaryota; kingdom Metazoa; phylum Chordata; class Actinopteri; order Lampriformes; family Lampridae; genus Lampris; species Lampris incognitus. Next base: position 23,145,338 of record NC_079223.1, on the reverse strand, counting down.
GTGTGTGTGTGTGTGTGGGCCCTGTGATGGATTGGCAGCCTGTCTAGGGTGTCTCCCCGCCTGCCACCCAGTGACTGCTGGGATAGGCTCCAGCATCCCCGTGACCCTGATAAGGATAAGCGGCTTGGATAATGGATGGATGAAATCGATACTTGGCACCACAGAATGTTTTTGCTCTTCTTTGCACCATTGTAACAATGTAATCTAATTGTGCCATCACTTGTCCCGTGACCAGGAAGGAAAACCAGTGGTCTGTCTACCTTAGTGTACTTTTCATTAAAGAAGGTTAATTCACTTGTAACGTCCTTAAATCATGGATTTATTTTTTCTTTTTGTATTTTGTTGCGTCACATCTTACATACTACTGCTTTGGACATTTACTGTGACTTCTGAAAATTCTTCAAGTATTTGCCTTTTGTAAGATGTGACATCTGAGCCTTTGAAATGGAAATGGCCATAGCAGGCTATGGCTCTCATAAACTGGACCCCTGTTCATGAAACTCTGCCAATGAGATACTGACGTGTTCAAACATTCAAATGCAATGTGTTGCACCGCTTTCCTTCCCCCCTGGAAACTTCAGACTGGTTGTTTTGTACAAGGAAAAAAAAAAGTCCCGTTCTTGATTGCTTCTGACTGATGGAGTTGATATAGGTACTGTTGATGGTAATAGTATTGTCTTCACTGTGTTTTAAGAAAAAAGGAAGTATTTTGTCTATAGACAGTGACTTTCTCTGTAAGATAAAGTAGAATTAAAGCCGCTTTATATGTGACCTTTCACTTCAGTGAATGTTACAACTTTTTTGAAATTTCTCCAAAGCTTTTCTGAAGAATGTGTTTTTCACCACTGTTTAAAAAAAATACTGTTTGAGTCGAGGCATCTTGTGCTTTCGTTTCCTTGTGTTTTTACTGTATTCTACTAGCAACTTTATTATAGACTCTATTAAACATGTTGAATGTAATGAAATGATCCAACCCGAACCGAACCGATTAAAACCAGAAGTCAAAATATGGATGGAGGTCGTGACCCACGACTTTTTTGACTTGTGCCAAGAACCAAGGTAGGGTTCTGCCCTTGTTTTTATTTATCCACTCTTCACCTCCCTCTCTTCATTTGACCTCTTATCTCTGTGTTCTCTCTTTCTCTTAAAAGTGAAAAAGAAGTCTCCTGAGGTTACACATTATGTCCTCTGAGACTAGAGAAAAGCTTGCTGGGACTTGGCCCTGCACTTTGCCTTGCAGGTTTCATGTGATGTTTGCTAATTGTCTTCTGGTGTTTACTTAATCATTTTCTGCTTTTGCAAAGCCACTGGTGCACGTCATTACCAACATAGCAGTTCTGGAGAAAGGAAAATGCTCGTTGTACAAATTAAACTGTCAGTATGTCTCTTCTTGCTTGTCAGTGATGAAAGGAGGGACAAGAGAGCGCTAAATTCATTCAACAGCATTTCAAATTCTGTTTATTGTGAATCAGTAATTGGTATGTCTGTGTGTTAATCTGCAAGGCTGTTCAGTTTGGCCAAACCAGAAGAGAGCTTTAAATGCCTTAACTGTCCCTGCACAAATTAAACAGGGTTGTAACACTGGTCTGAATAAAAACTTTGAGATCCAAGTCAACTCATTCTTGTCCATCTCTCTCTCTCTCTCTCTCTCTCTCTCTCTCTCTCTCTCTCTCTCTTGTGTGTGTGTGTTTCCAAACAAAATATTTTTTCTTTACTGTAACCATATGAGTATGAAGGGTGCTGCACGGTGGCTGCCCACTGCTCCTTGTTACACAGCTAGGATGGGTTAAATGCAGAGTGCAATTTCCCTATGAGGACCAATAGAGTGTGTGTATATATTAAAAAAAATCTTCAGTGTATGTACATGGTGTTTCCTGGCTTATAGAGAGAGGGTTCGTGGCAAGTGGTGGGCGGTGAGCTTGGAGCTCAGCTCGAGTATGGCCACACCCACACAAAAACGCCTGAAGATGCATTTTCGTCATTAATTACCCAGGGTGATTGGATATCCAGTGTTGTGTGACGGCCAACTGGGGTAGCTTTCTACTTTTATTATACCCAAAGTTGAACAATAATGTATATAGTTAATCTGAGCCCATCTTTTACGGTTTTTGATCATGAGTACTTGTCTATCCTTACATGTAATTCATTTTTATGCAGAGTGATTTTATAGTGCAATGCAGTATTTGTTACATCTGAACAAATCAGAATTCCCATAGCATCGTACCACTGCAGCTATTCCCCAATCATCTGTGAATAGTACACATGACCATTGTAATTAATGGTCATGGCAACTTGCATATGAAACCGGTGTTCGACCTCCAGTTTCAGTTTTTATGCAACTGTACCGTTTATACGTTTATAACTTTATGTGTTTGTAAGGCTGGCGATACCTGCAGTCATCTGAGAACTGACGAAGTCACTTGGATGAGTGACGAAACGTTTTCCCACTTAACTTCACGTCCAGATGAACCGATTCAACTTTTGTGGGATCTACACCTGGATTATTGAGCATGCATTGAGACATATAGCATTATACTTTGAAGTGGCCAAAGAGTCAAGATAAAGGACAATACAGTGCTAAAACCCAGAAGGAAACATACCTAGTATCAGCGGGAGTAAATGAGGTGTTGTGGTATAGGGCTCTGCCTGTGTGTGTGTTTACAAAGGGTGTGATTGTGTCTATTCGAGTCTTTGACACACACACACACAAACACACAAACACACATGCACACTTTTGCCTGTACATAAACACGCCTGTTTGCACAACCTGATAGTCAAGCTACATCCTGGATCTTGGCTCAAGAGGAGCAGGGCAGCTGCTCTCCAGCGATTTCCTCTGAGGAGCTGCAGGTCGGGGTACGTGTCCTTTTTTCTGTTAAAATATTTTTACCATGGCATTCCTGGTTTAGCCACCATTTTACAGTAGTGAGTTTGTTAGAAGAGAGATTTTTTTAAAATACTTTTATGCCTCGTTCAACGTCTGCAGATAGATAAAAGCCCAGATAGCATCCGGATGTGGGCCACTTCAGGCAACGATGCGGCACTGATGGCCTTCTTCTGGCCCTGACAAAATGGATGTGAGCCTGAGGTGGCCCATATGTATAATAGCAAATATGGCCCTAATATGCCAAATCAAACGTGGGCCTTTTCTGGCATGATGTGGTGCTCTCTGCAACATGTAATCTGGATGTGACCCTGAAGTGGCCCGTGTGGTAAATGGTGAATATGGCTCAAATATCACAAAACAAATATGGGCCGCCTTTGGCAAATATGTGGCACATGCGGCATTGCTATGGCTTGGTTCTGGCCCAGATCTGGCAAACAGGAGCGGACTGCCCAAGTGCCATCATTCCACGCGGTATGTGGCCCAGATGAAAGTGTTGGGGTGTGGGACAGGTCCGGGCCACAGCAAGTTTGCTATCTGGGAGGGAAGACTGATTGTAGAGCCGCTGTAGTTCCTGCAGTAATGCCATGTTAAAATGGGCCTGTTTGTCTTGGAGCACTATTTTATCAAACTTTGCCCCACAGATTGGCCAAAATGATTTATAATTTGTAGGCTAACGGTCTGACAGGATACAGAAGCGGGGCAGGCTAAGCTAACTGCTAGCCCATGCAGACCGGCAGTTCTGACAGTCATCCTGGTTGGCGTTCGTTCTCCTGGACAGTGATTTTTTTGTTGTTTTTTAGTTTAGATATATGTGTTAGTTTGGATATATGTGTTCTTGTAGTTTTTGGATGTGTGTTTTTGTCTTTGTGTTGCACTGCTGTGGGATGGGGGAAACGATGCTTCGTTTCATTTCGTGTGCGCAAGTGCATGAAACGAAACTACCAAGTGTTCCTCCTGATTCCTAACATGAAGGCTCTCCCATTCACACACACATCAGACATGCAGAGTCTGCCGGTAGTGGAAAGCTCTGATGAAATAATCTTCTATCCTTACTTCTCTTGGATTTCTTCCACAGTCACCTCTGTCCAGGTCTGAACGTGTAATGTTGTTTCTACCCACAGTGAGCTGGAGGACACGTGTCAGTCTCATAGTTGCTTGTCGGCTAAATCGAGCGGCTGATGAAGGAGATATTGTCTCTGTTTATCTATGGCACACCTATTTGTCTTTTTATGATTACTGCAGTCTTACGTCTAATAAAAACTAGCCTGCAAAACTAAACGCTTAACTTATTTGCTCACTCTTTATCCATCTTGCCAATAGTGTGCTGAAGAGATGCGAGATGAAGGACAGGAGCATGGGAAAAAGGTGGTGAGTTTGGCTGTATTATTTTCCAGAGGGGTAATCTGTAAATCTACTCTCTCCTCAGGCACTGTGTTATTCTTTATATAACTAAATAACAGGCCAAATAAAGACAATGAATCTACTCATTCCACTAAACCTAAGTAACAGAAAGACCGATCAAATAAATGTTATGCAAATATGCACAAAATACATGATATATGGACAGGGGTGAAGCACAAAATGCTGGGCCCTATACATAAGCCACCTCTGTGGGCCCCTTTCCTCTTTTGTCTCTCACGCATCACTTTTTTGAGTTCTAGCATACTGTATATTTACAATCATAGTACATTAATCTAACTTAACCTAACCCACTTTAACTATCTTTGCAGTGATAGAAAAAATGTATAGTATCACTTCAAACTTTGATGCATCTTAGGGTACTGATGCTGACACCCATGATGTTTATTCCACAGTAAACTCAATAGTTGTCTTGCCTCATTTTGCCTTCTCTTACTTTCCTTTCCTTTCCTTTCCTTGTCTATTCTGGAACCCAGATTTCTTTGGGAAAGACATGACTCTGTGCTTGTGCTTTTATCAGCGGTCACTCGCGACAGGACTAGATGAGCTGCACTGAGATGCTCGTGAGGGACGGACTAAACCATTTTACACCTTTTGTAAGGGGTGAGTGGGGCCTCAGGGAGCCTCAACTATTTTCTTTTAAGTCTCCCAACTGATGTATTGAGCCAGTTTTAACTGAAATTATGACACTAATTAGTTAGAGAAATAAAAATTTGCAAAACAAACTTTTAATTCCAGGCTTCCTGAGCGCCCCCCCCCACTCCCTGCTGGGCCCTGGTAGCCCCCCCCCCACGACGCCGCTGTATATGGAAAAAGTTATTTGCAGCTTAAATGACTGTCTGATCGACGGACTCACGGCCTTAATAATTTACTTACAGGTGCGCCCGGGTGGCGTGGCGGTGTATTCCGTTGCCTACCAACACGGGAGTCGCCAGTTCAAATCCCCGTGTTACCTCCGGCTTGGTCGGGCGTCCCTACAGACACAACCGGCCATGTCTGCGGGTGGGAAGCCGGACGTGGGTATGTGTCCTGGTCGCTGCACTAGCGCCTCCTCTGGTTAGTCGGGGTGCCTGTTCAGGCGCGAGGGGGAACTGGGGGTAATAGCATGATCCTCTCATGTGCTACTCCCCCCTGGTCAAACTCCTCACTCTCAGGTTTAAAGAAGTGGCTGGCGACTCCACATGTATCGGAGGAGGCATGTGGTAGTCTGCAGCCCTCCCCGGATCGGCAGAGGGGGTGGAGCAACGACCGGGACAGCTCGGAAGAAGAGTGGGGTAATTGGCCGGATACAATTGGGGAGAAAAAGGGGGGAAATAAATAAATAAATTACTCACTGACTATGAAAATTTGTACTTTGACTGACTACACTAAGCAGTAAATTTCTTCACTTACTGACGTGTTGACAGACTGTTGGCCGATTGGCAAACTGGTTCACTGACAACTAATTGAATAATATCTGCCTATCTGTGCAGTCAGGATCAAGCCTGGGGTTCCTGAGTCTGTCTCGCTGTGCTGCCTGCTATGACCAGAAGGGGGGCTCTATGCCTCGGTGCAGGGATGACAGCGAGTCCAGCTCTGCTTCAAATAATTCCGGACCAGAGTTTGATTGGGATTCAGACGAGCTAGAATCCAGCTCGGACTCCAGTTCCAGCATTGGACCGTCGTCCAAGGGGACACCCCAAAGCCCTGGATTGGATCAGGACACACCTGGATCTGGATCTGGATCAAGATCTGTGGCGATAGATGAGGCCGGGGCGGTTGAGCAAGTGGGCATGGATAGTGTTACACAGTGGGGGATGGAAGGAAGCCAAGAGGAGAGGATGGAGAGTCAGGAGGCTGGACAGAAGACAGGGAGAAGGAATAGAAGACTGTCCCTCCTCAAATCTCACTCTTTGCCTACATCCTTCACTCCCTCCTCTTTCTCCCGTCCTCCGTCCGTCATCTCCACGCTACACTTACAGGTGTTATCCAGCAAACATGGCGATACACCATTTCACACCATGCCCATTTTTGTCCTTCAGCTCCCGTCAGAGAGAGGGGCGTTCAGGCAGGAGGAGGAGCAGGGGACACAAGGAGGGGGACAAGACAGAAGCAACAGCCCACCACCACCACAACCCATGCAGTGGTGGCAGACTGGGTTACCATGGCAACAGCTGCAAGGACCAACAAACCAACAGCATCTTTATCAACAACAGCAACCAGAGCAATATCAACACGCACATCAATATGGGCAGCATCACCAACAACAAATGTTTTCTCCTCTCTCGTCTTGGGAGCAAGAAGTACAACCACCTCCACCCACACATACATTTCCTGTGTTGCCCATGCCCTTAGCACACACACTGCGGCAAGTGTCAAACACACCCCAGGCACATCTGCAAACAATAACACCACACACATGTTGCTGTTTGCACAACACACACGTCCCCTTGCCTCCCGCATACTGGAGCAGTTTCAGCCGACGCACACAAATGTAGTGGCTGAATGAACACTCTTCATCATGGCTGGTCTATCATAATCAGAGGCATACGTCAGCAGAGTTACAGTGAGACACAGGGAATTAGGTAGAGTCAGAACTTCAACTCCAGAATTGGGCTGGTTCCCAAAAGAGCCATGGGTAGATAGAAACGGGCAACATAACCACAGGTGTACAGTTGTAAGTGCAGTTGGACAAGGTTACAGCCAGAGCCCGAGCCAATCAGAGATAGGACGGTACAATGGAGGCTGCATTGAGGCTGTTGACTGCAGGCTGAAGGTGCTCTTGGTTTTCGGTATGATAGAGAGGACACGGCCCTTTCACCAAAGCATGCAAGACTTCTGTTGTGCAACGTTTTCAGAAGTGTTGGACTACCAAGCATGAATCAACCTTAAACATTCTATGGATTCTAGCACATCCCTGTTGTGTTTTCTGCTGAATGGATCAATAGCGCTTCCTTTTTCACACACCGTTAGCTTTAGATGCTAATTAGATTTTTTTTTGTTACTTTAAGATACATATTATCCAGAGCTAGTTTGTGTAAGGTTTCTATTCCCACCTACACTGTAACATGTTGTGGACAAAACGCAATAAAAAAATGAATAGTATAATTTACTTATGTGACAATGAACCCAACAATTGCAATCAAATGAGCCTAGACCTGTTAGATAAACAGGTATAAATATGAGGAACCCATTTTAGTAAAATGACATGTTAGTCCCTACCTTTTTCCTTAAAGATTTTCTGCAATTTGTAAAAAGCTGTATTGACATTGTCAGGAGAACTGAGGAAATAAAATTTGTTTTTCAACCTTTGAGCGTTGAGGAATGAATATTAAAAGCACTTCGAAATGAGGACGCAGAGGCTTCCTCATGTTTTCAGCATAAGCCGAAAAATAAAAATGAAAAAGTCAGTGGTCTAAGTGATCTTGTTCTTGCTTTCATTTGGGAGATAGGAGTAGATTTTTTTCAGCTCTGGAAGCTAAGAGAGAAGACTGGTAGACCATA